>NC_054700.1:5505473-5535473 GCF_016097555.1 Gigantopelta aegis | reverse complement strand
AAATCAGGTGTCATCTTGGAGAGTGTTTTAACTGCAGATGTCACCTTCATAATCTCAACCCACAGAGTTATTTTCGAGGTGCGGGGGCAAACTCCTTCGCAAAATATTAAATTTTAGATCTCAGTCGCGATTTTCTAGTATCTGGAGAACAAAAATAGCAAGGTTTTAGAAAATAATGCTTGATTGTTTTCAAAATTTATTTTTGTTTATATTTAAAATAGGTGGAACCCCCAAACAAAATTCTCAAATAGGGTACATAGTCCTCCAGACCTTGATGTGTACAAAACAATAAGGGAAGAGATTATTTCTTCTCTTAACTTTCACCCCTGCGCGTGCTGTAACCTCACAGTGGTGCAGGGGTGTAACATTCTCTTTGAGAATGGCCAATACAGCACAAATAGAAATTTTTAGTAAAAGTCAGTATCTATCTGTGATATATGTATTTTTGTACAGTTCTTTACACTGTTTTCATTTAAATCTTCAATGTTTATATTGATGTTGATCATCACCTTATTTGTTTGCATTACCATAGTTTGACACCCAATAGCCAATGTATTTTTCGTGCTGGGGTGTCGTTAAACATTTATTCTTTCATTCATTCTTAACTTTGATTATGGCGAGCCAAAATATTACCACATTGATACCATGAACATTCACATGCTAAAGGCATGGGGAAACAAACCGTTCATATAGGAGTAAGACCGTGATACAACAGTCAAAATGATATTTTAAAAGATGAAAACTCTATACCATATTGACCGGCCTCGGTGGCGTCGTGGCAAGCCATCGGTCTACAGGCTGGTAGGTACTGGGTTCGGATCCCAGTCGAGGCATGGGATTTTTAATCGAGATACCGACTCCAAACCCTGAGTGAGTGCTCCGCAAGGCTCAATGGGTAGGTGTAAACCACTTGCACCGACCAGTGATCCATAACTGGTTCAACAAAGGCCATGGTTTGTGCTATCCTGCCTGTGGGAAGCGCAAATAAAAGATCCCTTGCTGCCTGTCGTAAAAAGAGTAGCCTATGTGGCGACACCGGGTTTCCTCTAAAAACAGTGTCAGAATGACCATATGTTTGACGTCCAATAGCCGATGATAAGATAAAAAATCAATGTGCTCTAGCGGCGTCGTTAAATAAAACAAACTTTACTTTTTTTCTATACCATATTTTAATGAATATAGTTTTTTATAATTTCAGACCAAATCCAGTCTTCTTCATGTAGAACTAGTTATGTCAAGAAAATAGCTGAAATCGTAATGATAATCTGAAATATTACATCCCTGCAAGAGTGCTCTCTCAAAAGTGGAATATGTTCTTTCAAAGTAAGAAAGCAAAAAACCCAGCAAAAAAACCCACCTCTCCGATCCCACATTGCTTGGGGTTTTCTGAGTTATGTCTAACTTAACGACATCATTGGTATGTGTAGTCTGGTTGCCAGAATTATGAACGAAGAAAGTATCATTAGCACAATAAACAAATACCAGGTGAGAATGTGCTCACAGGAAAGTGCGTTAGGAAGCAAGCCAATGTACAGCAGTTTCACAACAGTAAGAGAACCAGTCGGTGAGAAGGCCCGAGGTATATTTTTATCTTTTGGGTGGCATCGGTGATGAACCGGCATCGGTGTGGTGTCGTGGTTAAGCCATCGGACATAAGTAGGTACTGAGTTCGCAGCCCCGTACCGGCTCCCACCCAAAGCGAGCTTTAACGACTCAATTAGGTGTAAGACCACTACACCCTCTTCTCTCTCACTAACCACTAGCCACTAACCACTGTCCTGGACAGATAGCGCAGCTAACTGAGGTGTGTGCCTAGGACAGCTTGCTTGAACCTTAGTTGGATTATAAGCACGAAAATAAGTTGAAATGAAATGAAAAATCGGTGATGAAGTGGCTAAGTCAACGAAGTTAAGGCTAGTAGGCACTAGGTTCGCATCCAGGTACCGTTTCCCACACAAAGCGTCGAATTTTAACGGCTCGGTGTTAAGGGGGATCGATCCGAGACCGACCGCGCATCAAGCGAACGCATTACCACTGGGGTACGTTCCGCCCCTATTTGGATATAAACACGGAAATAAGTTGAAATGAAATGATGTGTATTAAAATGCAATTTATTATAAAAACAATCATCAAATTCAACTGATATCAATAATTACATACCACTGACATACACACACACACACACGCACGCACGCACACACACACACACACACACACACGCGCGCGCGCGCACACACACACACACACACACACACACACACACACACACGTCAACTGTAGCTAACTTGTTTGGAGGCTATTGCAAACAAAGATAAACATAAACACTGTACATGTGGTGATTCCATTAACCGAGCCCGAACACACGCGTTATCGCTGATAGAGACTTTGCTTCCTTGAAACGGAGGCTATATAGAACAACCTCATTACCGTGAGGCCGGGAGCTGCTCCCGTGACGTGACGTGATGCACAGTGCATGCCGATGTGCTGCCAGCTCCCGCCGTGAGAACTGTCCTGTATTTTTAGATGACGATCAGAAACATCTGCGAGAGAGAGAGAGAGAGAGAGAGAGAGAGAGAGAGAGAGAGAGAGAGAGAGAGAGAGAGAGAGAGAGAGAGAGAGAGAGAGAGAGAGAGAGAGACTTTTTCGCCTTGGTTTACGATGGTGCGTTTGCGGGGGAGTAGGAACAGAAGGAGGGGGTGGAGGGTTATTTGTGAAAGCTATTCGGAGTTTAAATTAGCGTTGATTAATTATTGATAATGTACTGATGTTTTCGACTTTAAGTTCAAGGTGGTGATATTGGTGGCAAATCGAGTTAATGCAAGATTAAGTTCAAGGTTAGGTTTTAATGTTAAATCGCAGTAAATGTGTTTATCCAGCACTGGTGTAGACGGTGGGGAGTGGCAGGGGGGTTCATGAGGGTCATCTCTCTTTCTTTTTCCTTTAACACCACCTTTTATATTTTCCTGTCACCACATAACACGTGTAAAAAGACAGTGTTGGTGTCCCCACCTCTAAAATGGGCGGCCCCCAATGTAAAATCCTGGCTATGCCAAACCAGATTGAACAGCGATGTAAACGCAAGCACATGTGATAAAATACTCAAATATAATTATATGTATTTTACGGCTGAAGAAACACAAGCTATATGGAGGGGCGTGACGTAGCCGAGTGGTAGAGCGCTCGCTCGATGCGTGGTCGGTGTAGGATCGATCCCCGTCGGTGGGCCCATTGGGCTATTTCTCGTTCCAGCCAGTACACTATGACTGGTATATCAAAGGACGTGGTATGTCCTACCCTGTCTGGGGGTGGTGCATATAAAATATCCCTTGCTGCTAATCGAAAAGAGTAGCCCATGAAGTGGCGACAGTGGGTTTCCTCTCTCAATATATGTGGTCCTTAACCATATGTCTGCCGCCATATAACCGAGTGCGTCGTTAAATAAAACATTTCTTTCTTTTCAAGCTATATGAATGATTTCCTCTTTATTGTGAGAACGATGTCGCCTTTTCATTCCAATAAGCTATGGTCCTCACCAGGGCAATATTATTTGATTTTCGTGATTACATCAAATTAAGAAATTAAATTAAGGTTCAAGCAAGCTTTCCTGGGTACACACCTCAACCATCTAGGCTGTCTGTCTAGGACAGTTGGTTAATGGGTCTTGCACCCACCTGTTTAAAGCATTTAAAACTCACCCAGGTTGGAAGCCGGTGCTGGGGTGCGAACCCAGTACCTACCACCCTCAAGTCATCAATCGAGCCATAGACCCGACGGACTAACCGATGAGTCGTCCAAGCCGGTCGTCATATGTTATTTAGCCGCATCACGAACTGGAACACTGAAGGTAATGAGGCTCCATTTGACGCAGCATGACGCAGCATGACGCAAATGAGCGTTTAGGACGTGTAGGTCATTAGGAGTATACTCTGATGAACCCGGGTCATGCGTCACGTTTCTCATACGCTTGACACCTAATACTGAGTCTCAATAAAGGGGGTTTTTTTTCGGGGGGGGGGGGGGTCTTTTTTCTTCTTTTTTTTTTTCTTTTTTTTTTTTAATTCCATGTTTCCATGTAGACAATATTACATTCTAAATAATTAAAGGGCGGGACGTGGCCCAGTGGTAAATATCTCGCATGATGTGCAGTCGGTCTAGGATCGATTCCCGTCAGTGGGCCAATTGGGCCATTTCTCGTTCCAGCCATGACTCCACAACTGGTATGTACTATCCTGACTATGCGATGCTGTGTACAAAATATCTTTTGCTGAAATAAATATCCATTATGTGGCGGAAGCGGGTTTCCTATCACATTATCTGTGTGGTTCGTAACCATAATTATGTCCGACGCCATATAACGGTAATTACAATGTGCTGAGCGCATCGTTAAAAAAATATCCTTCCTCCCTTCCTTTCTTCTAGATAGTTAAGTTGACGCGTTGGAAGTTAGCATCTGCGTGTAAGCTTAGCTGGTTTCAAACAAGACGCCATGCTGTTTGCCTCCTCTTGCATATCAGTATCCTGTTAATATAGATTCCACAACCAGTCGAACAGATACCATGTGGCGGTCCATGAGATGTAAAAAGTAGAGTTTGGCGGAGGACCTCAAAAAGTCACAGAAGAAATTCAATAAAACTGTACAGGGGGATGGAGGATTTTAAAAGTCAATGACAAAAGCTTTGAATATAAAAGTAATTTTCAAAAGAAAGTCGTATTCTGCCCAGTAATACCAAGCCGATTAAGAATCTGTCTTTAAAACCCCCCAGTAATTTGTTAGGAAGTTGTATGGTTTCTAGTGTGCTGTGAGTGAAACCCCCCAGTAATTTGTTAGGAAGTTGTATGGTTTCTAGTGTGCTGTGAGTGAAACCCCAGTAATTTGTTAGGAAGTTGTATGGTTTCTAGTGTGCTGTGAGTGAAACCCCAGTAATTTGTTAGGAAGTTGTATGGTTTCTAGTGTGCTGTGAGTGAAACCCCAGTAATTTGTTAGGAAGTTGTATGGTTTCTAGTGTGCTGTGAGTGAAACCCCAGTAATTTGTTAGGAAGTTGTATGGTTTCTAGTGTGCTGTGAGTGAAACCCCAGTAATTTGTTAGGAAGTTGTATGGTTTCTAGTGTGCTGTGAGTGAAACCCCAGTAATTTGTTAGGAAGTTGTATGGTTTCTAGTGTGCTGTGAGTGAAACCCCAGTAATTTGTTAGGAAGTTGTATGGTTTCTAGTGTGCTGTGAGTGAAACCCCAGTAATTTGTTAGGAAGTTGTATGGTTTCTAGTGTGCTGTGAGTGAAACCCCAGTAATTTGTTAGGAAGTTGTATGGTTTCTAGTGTGCTGTGAGTGAAACCCCAGTAATTTGTTAGGAAGTTGTATGGTTTCTAGTGTGCTGTGAGTGAAACCCCAGTAATTTGTTAGGAAGTTGTATGGTTTCTAGTGTGCTGTGAGTGAAACCCCAGTAATTTGTTAGGAAGTTGTATGGTTTCTAGTGTGCTGTGAGTGAAAACCCAGTAATTTGTTAGGAAGTGTATGGTTTCTAGTGTGCTGTGAGTGAAACCCAGTAATTTGTTAGGAAGTTGTATGGTTTCTAGTGTGCTGTGAGTGAAACCCCAGTAATTTGTTAGGAAGTTGTATGGTTTCTAGTGTGCTGTGAGTGAAACCCCAGTAATTTGTTAGGAAGTTGTATGGTTTCTAGTGTGCTGTGAGTGAAACCCCAGTAATTTGTTAGGAAGTTGTATGGTTTCTAGTGTGCTGTGAGTGAAACCCCCAGTAATTTGTTAGGAAGTTGTATGGTTTCTAGTGTGCTGTGAGTGAAACCCCAGTAATTTGTTAGGAAGTTGTATGGTTTCTAGTGTGCTGTGAGTGAAACCCCAGTAATTTGTTAGGAAGTTGTATGGTTTCTAGTGTGCTGTGAGTGAAACCCCCCAGTAATTTGTTAGGAAGTTGTATGGTTTCTAGTGTGCTGTGAGTGAAACCCCAGTAATTTGTTAGGAAGTTGTATGGTTTCTAGTGTGCTGTGAGTGAAACCCCAGTAATTTGTTAGGAAGTTGTATGGTTTCTAGTGTGCTGTGAGTGAAACCCAGTAATTTGTTAGGAAGTTGTATGGTTTCTAGTGTGCTGTGAGTGAAACCCCAGTAATTTGTTAGGAAGTTGTATGGTTTCTAGTGTGCTGTGAGTGAAACCCCAGTAATTTGTTAGGAAGTTGTATGGTTCTAGTGTGCTGTGAGTGAACCCCCAGTAATTTGTTAGGAAGTTGTATGGTTTCTAGTGTGCTGTGAGTGAAAACCCAGTAATTTGTTAGGAAGTTGTATGGTTTCTAGTGTGCTGTGAGTGAAACCCCCCAGTAATTTGTTAGGAAGTTGTATGGTTTCTAGTGTGCTGTGAGTGAAACCCCAGTAATTTGTTAGGAAGTTGTATGGTTTCTAGTGTGCTGTGAGTGAAACCCCAGTAATTTGTTAGGAAGTTGTATGGTTTCTAGTGTGCTGTGAGTGAAACCCCAGTAATTTGTTAGGAAGTTGTATGGTTTCTAGTGTGCTGTGAGTGAAACCCCAGTAATTTGTTAGGAAGTTGTATGGTTTCTAGTGTGCTGTGAGTGAAAACCCCAGTAATTTGTTAGGAAGTTGTATGGTTTCTAGTGTGCTGTGAGTGAAACCCCAGTAATTTGTTAGGAAGTTGTATGGTTTCTAGTGTGCTGTGAGTGAAACCCCAGTAATTTGTTAGGAAGTTGTATGGTTTCTAGTGTGCTGTGAGTGAAACCCCCCAGTAACTTGTTAGGAAGTTGTATGGTTTCTAGTGTGCTGTGAGTGAAACCCAGTAATTTGTTAGGAAGTTGTTATGGTTTCTAGTGTGCTGTGAGTGAAACCCCAGTAATTTGTTAGGAAGTTGTATGGTTTCTAGTGTGCTGTGAGTGAAACCCCAGTAATTTGTTAGGAAGTTGTATGGTTTCTAGTGTGCTGTGAGTGAAACCCCCCAGTAATTTGTAGGAAGTTGTATGGTTTCTAGTGTGCTGTGAGTGAAACCCCAGTAATTTGTTAGGAAGTTGTATGGTTTCTAGTGTGCTGTGAGTGAAACCCCAGTAATTGTTAGGAAGTGTATGGTTTCTAGTGTGCTGTGAGTGAAACCCCAGTAATTTGTTAGGAAGTTGTATGGTTTCTAGTGTGCTGTGAGTGAAACCCCAGTAATTTGTTAGGAAGTTGTATGGTTTCTAGTGTGCTGTGAGTGAAACCCCAGTAATTTGTTAGGAAGTTGTACGGTTTCTAGTGTGCTGTGAGTGAAACCCCAGTAATTTGTTAGGAAGTTGTACGGTTTCTAGTGTGCTGTGAGTGAAACCCCAGTAATTTGTTAGGAAGTTGTATGGTTTCTAGTGTGCTGTGAGTGAAACCCCAGTAATTTGTTAGGAAGTTGTATGGTTTCTAGTGTGCTGTGAGTGAAACCCCAGTAATTTGTTAGGAAGTTGTATGGTTTCTAGTGTGCTGTGAGTGAAACCCCAGTAATTTGTTAGGAAGTTGTATGGTTTCTAGTGTGCTGTGAGTGAAACCCCAGTAATTTGTTAGGAAGTTGTACGGTTTCTAGTGTGCTGTGAGTGAAACCCCAGTAATTTGTTAGGAAGTTGTACGGTTTCTAGTGTGCTGTGAGTGAAACCCCAGTAATTTGTTAGGAAGTTGTATGGTTTCTAGTGTGCTGTGAGTGAAACCCCAGTAATTTGTTAGGAAGTTGTATGGTTTCTAGTGTGCTGTGAGTGAAACCCCAGTAATTTGTTAGGAAGTTGTATGGTTTCTAGTGTGCTGTGAGTGAAACCCCAGTAATTTGTTAGGAAGTTGTATGGTTTCTAGTGTGCTGTGAGTGAAACCCCAGTAATTTGTTAGGAAGTTGTATGGTTTCTAGTGTGCTGTGAGTGAAACCCCCCAGTAATTTGTTAGGAAGTTGTATGGTTTCTAGTGTGCTGTGAGTGAAACCCCCCAGTAATTTGTTAGGAAGTTGTATGGTTTCTAGTGTGCTGTGAGTGAAAATGTTAAAGTTTGTTTTGTTTAACGACACCATTAGGGCACATTCGTTTGTTAATCATTGGCTATTGGATGTCAAACATTTGGTAATTTTTACATATAGACGTAGAAAGGAAACCAGCTACATTTGTTTCCATTAGTAGCAAGGGATCTTTTATATGCACCATCCCACAGACAGAATACCACATACCACGGCTTTTGATATACCAGTCGTGGTGCACTGGCTGGAACGAGGAATACCCCAGTGGATCCCACCGACGGGAATCGATCCCAAACCGACCGCGCATCAAGCGAGCGCTTTACCACTGGGCTATGGCTCGCCCCTTCGCCAGTGAAAGACAAAAACAGACTCCTATTTCAACTAAGAAAAGCACACACTTAGTAACCAGATTTAGCACGGTTCATGAAGGTGGAAGTAGGTTGCCTATACAAGTGACAAGTTCCCCATCAATTAGGCAGTGTTCTACTAATTTTGATGATGCAATTTTGATGATGCATTTTTGTCGCTTGAACAATGTATTTTAGTCAAAAGGTATGGACTAAAAGCAATCTTAATACCATTTCCCTTCAATATACACCTGGAAATTAATTATACACCATATAGTTTTGACTGTGTGGCTTCCACTTCTCAAGTAACTGTGACCATTTCGTAGATACAAAACAACAAAATTAATGTTATGCGTATAGAGAAGATATTGAAAAAGATGGACGGCAAGTGACACTGTCGTTACATCAACATTTAAAGATGGACGGCAAGTGACACTGTCGTTACATCAACATTTAAAGATGGACGGCAAGTGACACTGTCGTTACATCAACATTTAAAGATGGACTGCAAGTGACACTGTCGTTACATCAACATTTAAAGATGGACGGCAAGTGACACTGTCGTTACATCAACATTTAAAGATGGACGGCAAGTGACACTGTCGTTACATCAACATTTAAAGGTGCAGACCCTAGTTTTAATTTGTAAAAAAAATGGACACTAAGTTTAGTTAATCTATAAACCTGTAACACATTGTAAAAGAAGAGTCTGTGACGTTAAAACCGGTAAATATCCTTGAAAATAGACTAGAATAGACTTTAAAATAACCGCTACTTCTCGGACGCACGTGCGTTTTCAAAAATATGAAAAATGTATTTTGTGGTATCAGAAACAACATGATGACCAGAAACACTTCGAATGTACGGAAATTGATGATCTAAACCTTAAAATCTAAGTAAAGTATGATTTCAGTTATCAAAAACGGCTATAATAGTAAAAAATATGCCTTAGTGTTTAAAAACTAGGGTATGTCCCTTTAAACTCCGTTGGCACGGCCAGCTACTTCTAGGTGCCTGTTTGGCTGAATAACAATTCAGGTGGAGCTTAATTAATTTCAAGGTGTGTATGTCACCCAACAAAACATGAGGATAAATGTTTGTTTTAACAACCCTCACCCTTAGTTCACTGTGTTAACGTTTATTGTAGATATAGTCGGACATATTTTGGGCCTAATTAACTAAACTCTAGCCATTTTGCGGTTTCGCAGTGCCATGCAAAACGACTTACAAAATGATGATACGATGTTCCTTAAAGGTCTTATGTCAAAGTTGGATTTACAATATTTTGTTATTTTCACATTTATTTGTAATAAATAACTAGAAATGAACGACCACGCGCATAATCGTTCCATAATTAACTCTAATAATTTTAAAAAGTCTTGGATTGGACGACAAATAGGGGTTTCCCCGAATAACTTTTGGCTAAATATAGCATGGCCACCATCTTTGTTTCTTTCGTCAGCTGACTGCAAAGAATTCTTAGTAAACGTAGTGTGTTGAATGTGTACGCATAAAACAGTGACGTCGCTGGTTAATGCGTGTGGCACACTCTCAAGAGTTCTCTTTTAAAATAAAATAAAAATCTACTGATAAATGAAATTATTTGCTTGTAATGTTTATAGGCATATAGCTGAAGGTATCAACTTACTGTTTCAAAGCAGAAAATAATAAATATTTTAGGCGGGAATTAGGCCGATGCTTTTCAAAATGAGATAATACACAAATATTGTCATATAATTCTCATAAGAAGCAATAGCTGCAATACGTCTTTTCATATGTACCTTTCTGCTTGTTACACATCGAATACAACAGCTAATGATATGCCAGTCGCGCAGCGTTAGTTGGAACCGAAAATAAGTCCGCTTAAGTCGATATATCGTATGAGACCCACTGCATTCTAGATCTGGAAGCCGCATTAGTGAACTATCTCTGTTCCCGGAGATAGCCAGTGGGTAAGGATCTGCGATATTGTCAAGAGATAAAATTAATAACCTCGTTAAGTAAACTGGAGATGTATCGGTTTACCTCGCACTGAAAGCCGGTTTCGCCAAACATACCTCTGCCTCGTGGTAAATGCAAACCATCTGTGTAACCTACGCTGCACACAGAACGGGCTACGTTTGGAGGCAGATCCGCGCAATTAGCAAGTCGACTGCTGGAAATAACTGGTACAAGTAACATGTAGAAATATTGGAGTACAGTGTTATTAAAAGTAGCAGTCAAGACGTAAACATTTGAGAGAAACCTCCCTTCTTCTTCGAATTCTTCGTAAACATTTGAGAGAAACTTCCCTTCTTCTTCGAATTCTTCGTAAACATTTGAGAGAAACCTCCCTTCTTCGAATTCTTCGTAAACATTTGAGAGAAACCTCCCTTCTTCTTCGAATTCTTCGTAAACATTTGAGAGAAACCTCCCTTCTTCGAATTCTTCGTAAACATTTGAGAGAAACCTCCCTTCTTCTTCGAATTCTTCGAATGTGTCCACTTTTGGAGGAACGTTTCAGATTAATTTAGCATATACTATATAATCTAAGACTGCATAGTCAATATTTCTGGAGTAAAGCGCTCTCTCTCTCTCTCTCTCTCTCTCTCTCTCTCTCTCTCTCTCTCTCTCTCTCTCTCTCTCTCTCTCTCTCTCTCTCTCTCTCCCTCCCTCCCTCCTCCCTCTCTCTCTCTCTCTCTCTCTCCCCTCTCTCTCTCTCTCTCTCTCTCTCTCTCTCTCTCTCTCTCTCTCTCTCTCTCTCTCTCTCTCTCTCTCTCTCTCATATAAAATGATAACGCTTCAACATAAAATACTAATCTATTTCGCAATACGTAATCACAAATATCAACCGTGCACTAATAAATATAGCGCAATTATAGCGAAAGTCTCCCTCTAAACCATAACTGAATTAAAACAAAATCGCCACCCGCATTTTCCAGGTATAGATCTAGGATTCTGTAGGGTGGGGTAACAATTAAGGTAATGTAGTTGAAGTAGTTCAGTGGCGTTGATAAACAAGACTAGTTAACCTTATGCTCAAGCAAAAAATGGTTACTTGGCCTAAATTAGGGGGTCGGGAACATTGGTCTACCGCCAAAATTAGCATTTATTTTCTGTGAATTAGAAAATAAAATAAAATAATTTGAATTATTTGAAATACAGCAATTTCCAGTCAGTTTTGGCTGTAACCTCACCGTGGTGCAGGGAGTAACATTCTCTTTGAGAATGGTCATTACAGCACAAATTGAAATTTTTAGTAAAAGTCAGTATCTATCTGTTATATTTGTATTTTTGCACAGTTCTGTACACTGTTTTTATTTAAATCTTGAATTTGTATATTGATGTTGATCATCACCTTATTTGTTTGCATTACCATAGTTTGACACCTAATAGCCGATGTATTTTTCGTGCTGGGGTGTCGTTAAACATTCATTCATTCCATTTAATTAACAACCCACCAACTGCAGACTAAATAATTTGTTTTTATTTGCTACAAAGAGAAATTCCTCTAACTCCTCATTTTCACTCGTCGCAGATTTACAAGTTGTTGTTTTTTAACTCTATTTGTGTTAACCCGCTAACACTATCGGAACTAAGGCGTTAAAATGTATTTTCTATTAATATTACTGGACATTTTGATCAATTCATAATGCATGACACAGCTGTTAATGAAGCGATGAATCATAAAGAAACTCGTTTGTTAGGTGTACATTATATACATTATGTTCTTGTTTACAGGCGCTGGAACGCGCGTTTACCTGCTGCTTGCCGCGCAACAAATATACGATATTGTCTCCGTGGTTGAGCGCTCGAATGAGGTGTGATGGGTTGAAGGATCGATCGCCCTCGTGAGACTTGGGTGGACCTTTTTTTATATAGTTCCAACAAGTGCCTCACTATCAGTACATCAAAGGGCCGTGCAGTGTTCTGTCTGCGCGTGCATATAGGTAGTACTAAACCAAATAACATCCGGCTAGGTCAAGATTCGAGGTGCACTTTGAAGGAGGTACTAAACTAAATAGCATCCGGCTGGGTCAAAGTTCGAGGTGCACCCAACTTTTGATAGAGCAGTTAATACCACAAGTCCTATCATTGGTGATAAATGTGACAGTGTTTGATCTGGGCAAAAAAAAATGTATGCAATTTTATATCATCTGGTACCACTGTCTCAAGTAGCCTTGTGCTTGAAACATATATGGGGTACCTGTAAAAAAACAAAAACGTACTAAAATTTTGTGCGAAACTAGGGGTATTGTAAAAATATCTGGTTATACCGAAAATGAGCCATGGGAGGTACCATTTTCTTCAGTTAATACTTTGATGGAGGGGTTGTAGTACTGATATTTATGGGTCATAGTATGGTTGATATATTGCATACAGTATTTATAAACATAAACTTTAACATGGTCGCCTATGGGATTTTATTTGGTATAGTACAACTTATAAAGATCCTTTGCTGTTTTTCTTAAGCCTTCTGATGTAAGGCTGGTAGGTACTGGGTTCGCATCTTCGCACCAGAACGCCCATCCATTAACCACTAGCTCAACGTTCAGACAGCTCAGATAGCTGAGGCATGTGCCCAGGACAGCGTGATTGAGCACGAAAATAGTTATAAATGAATTAATGAGTAATGTTTAGCGCAGGACAGCGTGCTTGAACCTTATTTAAATAAAAGCACAAAAATAACTATAAATAAAATAAAAATGAAAACTGTTTTAGACATCTGACTAGTCTGCCGGGCCAATAAAAGCAAAACACTTACTAGCCCGTTATAATGTCTCCTGCACTACAGGACAAAATAATATTTACAACAATAATACAAACTCTAAAGGATGATTCATCAAAACTAAATACATGTATGTTAAAACTCTTTTGTAATGCAACTTTTGATCTGTTTAAATTGAGTGACACTAGATTAATAACGTAAAAGGAAAAATAACTAAACTGAAAATACTGGTTGTTACATTTTTTTATCTGGTCTGTCAGAATTTTTATTCGCATTAGGCGCACGGACTATAATAGTAATTTCAACACTCCTGTTAGAACAAGGGTGGGGGGGGGAGCTGGGGAGGGGTCATGTTCCACCCCCATTTTCTGAGCTGAGAACCCTGGAAATCCCGTAGTTGAATACCTGAAATTCCTAATTTTCTCGGGAGAGATGCCCCCTGAATCACCCCCAAACAGGTTCGTGCTCTTCGGAGCTTCAAATGTCCGTTCCCTATGCCCCCAACACATAAACACTCTTTCGAATACTAACACCGCTCCTTACTCCCGTCAAATGAAAACACGTTAGTTGTTTTCAAACATGAACATATTATTTCGCCAACAAGATCAGCTTCCGAATTATTACGAATCTGGCACAGGGGATGCGGTAATTGCGTTACAATCGCTATTTTAATGTCTGTCTGTTATCGGCTCGCACAATTCCCCGAGTCTGCCCGGTACTCGAACACTGGATATTATTAAGCTATGGCTGTTACCAGTGAAAGCAGAGAAATGTAATTGAGAAAGCCTGTTCGCAGGCCAATTTGGAAGAATCGAACGAAAATAGATTTATGTTTTACAACACCTTAGCACATTTTAAACAAAGTCTATTTAGTGTCTAGCATATGGGGCGAGAGTGAAAAAAGCTTGTTTTGTTTAACAACACCACTAGAGCAAACTGATTTATTAATCATCGGTTATTGGATGTCAAACATTTTTTATAATTTAGAGAGGAAGCCCGCTACATCTTTTCAATGGTAGCAAGGGATCTATTTTAATGCACCATCCCACAAACAGGATGGCACATACCACGGCCTTTGATATACCAGTCGTGGTGCACTGGCTGGAGCAATGGGCCCACCCACAGAGATCGATCCTAGACCGACCACACATCAGGTGAGCCCTTTACCACTGGGCTATGTCCCGCCCCACATGGTTATATGGTGTCTGGCATAAAACGTATGGCTATTGCTATACTTGATTACAACAACCCGCTCCCGCCACATAGGCTACTCCTGCCATACAGCAGCAAGAGGTCTTTTATACACACTTTACAAAACGAACAAGACAGCACATCCCACATACTTTGACGTGAGAAACAGGCTGTGACGAGAAAAGCGATCATAGAGTTCACCAATAGTGATCGATCCTATATCCGTCCCATTCAAAGGCAGATTAAAGGCAGAGGACTAGTAGGGGGACCTATCCCTCCATCCTTAGAAATTTCAAGTGTCCTTTTTGTGGAGCAATTTGTGTGCAATTTTCATTTCCAAAATGCCAAATTCTAACTGAAGTGCCTTTTTCGGGGAATTGGTTCTTATGCCCTTTTACCCTTGGTCCCCTCCCCCTAAAATAGTCCCTAGGGTCCTCGAGCTCTACATTCCGCCACAAGGGTGGCAGGCGCGGATTCGGACGGGGACCTAAGGGGCCCGGGCTCCCCCTATGTTTGGTCAAACAATATATATATATATATATATATATATATATATATATATATATATATATATATATATATATATATATATATGTATGTATGTATATACATGTATATACTCTTCAAAAAAAGTAGTGGAACTCTAATAAGAATGTACAGTTACCAAAATTGTAAGGTATATTAGCTGTGGGGAATGGTTATATAAATACTATCATGAATTAATTGGGCAAACATTACAACTGGTTGTTCAGTATTACAGGAGGTTTTATGACCACCATTGATCTTAAAGGACGATTGTGGTCAGAAGTGAAATTTGAAAGTTGACGTTTTTTTATCAGTAAATCTCAAATGCAAACAATAAAAATGACTAAAAACAAAACAATAACAACTGTTTGATCAACAGAATGAAAAAGATTGACAGAAATAATGTTCCACAATGATTAATGGACCTTCCTGGAAATTGTCCAAAATCGAGAACGACTCCCCACGCACGTGTACGGAGCAACTGCATGATGCATGCTCAAACTATGGAATGTGTTTCGGTGTGATGATAAACAGACCTGGACGTTCTTTACTAGGATGTCTTTGGTCAAAACGTATGTTCGGTCTAATAGTTGATATTAACATTAATATTTCAGGTTCCTCTACTTGTTTTAAAGGCATATTGTCACAGACTACTGACCTATTAAATAGCCTAACAAAGTATTACCTAAAAATATATAAATTTGATTTGTCCCTAAATGTACTTTATTCAACCACCTACGTAGCCACCATACTCCTCTTATTAATGATATTTTGTAAAATAATTGAATTATGGCAATGGTCTATAATTAAAAAAAACTAATATTGTCAACAGGGATGACATGGATTTCACTCCATTGTGGTTCAGTTAAGGTGATGCGATAGCTAGATTTGGTTTCCAAATATTAATGTAATGTTCATTTATTATCCATTTTTAGAGAAATAAGGTTCTTAAATCTGTGACAGTATGCTTTTAAGAGTATATATATATATATATATATATATATATATATATATATATATATATATATATATATATATATATATATACACACACATCAGAATACACACAAAAAAAAAAGCTTATCCGTCCACCTGTCAAGGACCTTTAAATTCTATTTTCAAATACAACAATAGGTTTTGGGCCCCCTCTATTAAAAGAAATCCTGGATCCGCGCCTGGGTGGGAAAAGCGTGAGTGCGTAATTGACTCTGCTCGATTTAAACAGATATCGCCTCTTTAATACGGATCCATTAATAATACACGCGGTGTGGGGCAAGTGAGCGTGAAAAGCCCACTAGCTGATACAATTTAGCGTTTACGTCGTCTGTATTTGGATCAGCTAGACTGGCTAACAACATTCCCACTCCGATACACAGGCCATAGATCTAAGTAACGAAAGAAACCCATCTATTCTTGGTTTGGTGGGGGCGGGGGTGTTTGTTTGTTGGGGGAAGGGGTTGTTGAGTGGATTGTTTTGGGGTTTTTTTTGGAGGTTTATTTATTTATTTATTTATTTTTTAAATTTTTGTTGATTGGGAGGATTTGGGGGGGATCTGGTGGGGTTGGGGAGTCATTTGAATGACGAGCAGGATTTAGCCCCGTAGCTCAGTAGTTGGGGTCTAAACTGTTGCCTGCGAACTTTCTAACGGGATCGAGACAAGTTCCACCGGGAAATACTTTTTTTTTAAACTTCGTTTCCACTACTGATTGGTTGGTTGTAGGACTGATCCCAGTGATAACCAGTGTCCCAGAGGTGTCCTTAAAAAAATTCCCTTCCATTTCTCATTGGAATCAAACCAACAGTGCGCAATTAAAGCATCCGATCAGCCGTAAGGAATCAGCGGAGAGGAAAGCCATAACTGGCGTAAGCATCGTCTGTGAATTGACAGCTAACTGCATATGTTGTTCTTTAATTCCACTTAGCGACAACAAATTGTTATGTTTTGCTATTGTTATTGTTATTGTTTTGTATTGTGTTTGTTTCGTTTGTTTTCTTGTTACGATGAAACTTCACAAGACCGGACCCACTGTAAACCGAAATTCCCTCAAAAACCATTTCAGAACTTAACCTCTTTAAACCGGATCCCTCTTAATACCGGACATTTTTATTGGTCCCAAGGGTGTCCAGTTTATTATTATTATTATTATTATTATTATTATTATCATGGAAATAATTGTTGTTGCATTGTTCTCTTTCTAATGTGATATGCATATTTTGAAAAACAAAAACGTATTGCCATGACCCTGGAATTACATTATAGTTCCGCATGCGCACAGACAAGGATGGCATAAACTGCTAAAGCAAAAATAGTACTGAGGCGTACCTGTTGCATTCGGATAAACTTTTGCATGGAATAAACCGATTCAATTTTTTTTTTTTTTTCATTATTAAAATTCGGCAAACCTTCGGAAATAAGCTTCTACCATCGATGGCATAAAACGATTCAACAACAAAATAATACCAAAAATAAAAACAAAAACTTTGCCATAATATTACCTATTGCTTTGGTATAAATAAATTCCATAATAACAATAACAACAAAAGACTGGACGAACCTTTTGATAACCTTTTGCCATGGTTTAAATCAATTCCTCAACAATAAAAAAAGAAATTGCATACCTTTCAATACATTTCTGACATCATGATATAAAGCGATTTAACAACAATAACAACAACAAAAACTCGACGTATCTTCCGATACAGTTTAGCCATAATATAAATCAATTCCACGACAATAACAACAAAAAGAAAACCATAAACTAGACGTACCTTCGGATAAACTTTAGCCATAATATCAACCAATTCCACAAAAATAACAAAAACAGAAAATGGACGTACCTTCGGATAAACTTTAGCCAAAATATAAACCAATTCCACAACAACAACAACAATAACAAAAACAGAAATATAAACTGAACGTACCTTCGGATAAACATTAGCCATAATATTAACCATTTCCGCAACAACAACAACAAAAACAGAAATATAAACTGGACATACCTTCGGATAAACGTCTGCCATAGTAAGTTCCGTCTCTAGAACCATAGTAACAATCCCAAATATTCCAAACACAAGGCAGTAGTCAGAGATCTTCTTTCGCTTCTCGTATAACTCCTTCCTCCTGCCCAGGCGGTACCCCACGCTCTTCTGCCGCGCCCTGGCGTTGCGCTCGTCAGTGTACTTCTGGTACTCCGACGTCCCCACCAGAGCCACCCCGGCCTCCTCCGTGGACGCGCAACTGATCTTGGACGATGTCGGCAGCGACTGCATCGACACAGGCTTCTGTAGCTGCTTGAACGAGCTGATGGCGCCGTTCACGCGCATGTAGTCGGCGCCGATGTCGACGATGATGTCCCGCTTGGGTTTACCCAGTTCCTCCCTCTGGCTATCCTCATCCCTCGTCCTGCTTTCGTCTTCGCTACTTTGACACATCAACGGCGGCCTCGCTATTTCCATCGATGCTGTGAGAAGAATTCTTCTCGTCGAGCCGTTCGCGCTCTCGGAACGATGATGCTGCTGCTGTTGCTGATGCTGTTGCTGCTGCTGCTGATGATAACTGGCGCGACTCACAGAGCGAATGCTGCCACTGCTACTCCCAGTGGAGGATGGTGGGGGAGGAGACTTGTTAACTCGCGGTGTTGTTTCCAAAGCCAGGTTATAGTTCTGAAGTTCGATTTCGGGAGACGTGTATCCCCTGTTGACGCGACCATCGTGGCCAGGCAGTGCCGATAAAGTCAACTCTGGGATTTCCCGGGGGTCGGTGGTACCCATGTCATTGTTAGAAATATAGAAAGCCGAACCTAGGTCGGCATTGTTCTCGGTTTCCACTGAACTGCTGGCTGCGGAGCTACTTTCTCCCAGCAGCTGTGTGGTGGAATCGAGTCGGGCTCTCTCATTGGCTGGTTCCACCATGACAAGAGACATATTTAAACAGACGTGACCAATCGATAATATTTACGAGGACAGCGGATCAGTCATTCGTCATAATAACTAAAAACTTAGCTGATACTGGGTGAAAAATATATATTGGAAAACCTTGCTTTTAATTGCAACGTCAATCAACACGTCGGAAACACAGTCTATTGATTGCCGCGAGTGTGAAATTTGTTGGATCACATGAAGTATATATATATTTTTTGCAACAGGTGTTCGAGTAGTCTCGATTTTCTGACTTATCGACAATACAAACGGATGCCGTTTTTGTTGGGCACGGTTAATGAGGACAACACGGTTTTGGGAAATAGTTGGATAGGTTGGTACTATTTGTGGCGACTGTACGCCGAGTTGAGGAGATGTATGTACTATTTGTGGCGACTGTACGCCGTGTTAATACGAGAGTATAATTGTGCCTGGGATACCACTTAGGAACAGTGGGTGTTGGATAACGACGCCAGCCACCTGCGGTTTCTGGTCGGGCCTTTGTCCATCTGAAACAGAAGATGAATAAAGCATCAGTAGTAAATTGCGTGGTAAAATAATTACATGATTCATGAAATATTAAAGCAGGGCAGTTATTAACGTACGTCAGGGAGCAGTTGCCTTACCACCACCACCACCCCCGAAATATTTTCGAAAAGGTGTCATCTTTAGTTTGAAAGTGTCCACTTTAGTGGCGAATCTAAGAGGAGGCCCAGCCCCCCCCCCCCCCCCTGCTAAATTTTGCAACATATTTTATATTTTAGAGGAATATTTTATATTCTTATTTTTTTGACGTTGGAGAATCCGAGGAATCTCTACGGCCAAATGTCACTGCCCCCCCCCCCCCCCCAATGTATTTTTTGGATCCGCCACTGCGCTTTGTCTAGCTGAAAAAGACCCTATACTGGCTCCTTTTTATTAAACCACCCTTATTATAAGTTAGATATGGCCATGAAAGGACGAATTATATAATTATTTTTATTTTATTTTATAGGAATATCTGGAAAGGTCCGTAATTGAAGAAGCGCGTATTTTCACTCGTCTTAAAAGCTGTGGATAATAGATATCTTTAATAATAGGATGGGTATGATGATAATGTTTTATTTACACACACACACACACAAACACACACACACACACACACACACACACACACACACACACACATATATATATATATATATATATATATATATATATATATGGGTACCCTGTGTTTCGATGTGTTTCAAAATATATTAAATATAACAACGTAAAGAATATACATGTAATATGGAGGAAGAAGTTTGTTTTGTTTAACGACACCACTAGAGCACATTGATTTAGTAATCATCGGCTATTAGATGTGAAACATTTGGTAATTTTGACTTGTAGTCTTAGAGAGGAAACTCGCTACATTTTTCATCAGTAGCAAGGGATCTTTTATATGCATCATCCCACAGACAGGATAACACATACCACGACCTTTGATATACTAATCGTGGTGCATTGCTGGAACGAGAGATAGCCCAATGGACCCATCGAAGGGATCGATCCTAGACCGACCGTGCATCAAGCCAGCGCTTTACCACTGAGCTACGTCCTATCCCTATAACATGGAGGACGCATTGTAACAAAATGACAAATGTACAAGTCAGAATAAAAACTGAAGCTTATTATTTGCACCTCTAACTACTGACGATCAAAAGAAAATGTAACGTAACATTTTATATGAAATCGCACATTTTACCCCTAGTGCGAATGAATATACTTTCGAAATATAACAATTGCATCAACTTAATATATCTTTTTAACGAATGATTTCTTTTGAGTGTTACTGTTAATATACATGGGTTATATCAGTGAATTGAAAATTTATTTAGTAATTAATGACATTTCCTTTTTAAACTGTGGATAGAAAAGTTTAGAGAACCAGTCGAAGTTACGAGAGTTCTTACGGTATTTTACGGGAAATAATCGATATATGTATTGGCGTTTCTAATCATACTACATGTAAATCGATATGACGGTAATAGAAATACAGCACATCTTTAATCTTTATGTGACAGATATACTATGGGAGAGGTGACGTCATCCCTAGTCTTTATGTGACAGATATACTATGGAGAGAGGTGACGCCATCCCTAGTCTTTATGTGACAGATATAATATGGGGAGAGGTGACGCCATCCCTAGTCTTTATGTGACAGATATAATATGGAGAGAGGTGACGCCATCCCTAGTCTTTATGTGACAGATATACTAGGGAGAGAGGTGACGCCATCCCTAGTCTTTATGTGACAGATATACTAGGGAGAGAGGTGACGCCATCCCTAGTCTTTATGTGACAGATATACTAGGGAGAGAGGGGACGCCATCCCTAGTCTTTATGTGACAGATATAATGTGGAGAGAGGGGACGCCATCCCTAGTCTTTATGTGACAGATATAATGTGGGGAGATGTGACGCCATCCCTAGTCTTTATGTGACAGATATACTGTGGAGAGAGGGGACGCCATCCCTAGTCTTTATGTGACAGATATAATGTGGAGAGAGGGGACGCCATCCCTAGTCTTTATGTGACAGATATAATGTGGGGAGAGGTGACGCCATCCCTAGTCTTTATGTGACAGATATAATATGGGGAGAGGGGACGTCATCCCTAGTCTTTATGTGACAGATATAATATGGAGAGAGGTGACGCCATCCCTAGTCTTTATGTGACAGATATAATATGGGGAGAGGTGACGCCATCCCTAGTCTTTATGTGACAGATATAATATGGGAGAGGTGACGCCATCCCTAGTCTTTATGTGACAGATATAATATGGGGAGAGGTGACGCCATCCCTAGTCTTTATGTGACAGATATAATATGGGGAGAGGGGACGTCATCCCTAGTCTTTATGTGACAGATATAATATGGGGAGAGGGGACGCCATCCCTAGTCTTTATGTGACAGATATACTATGGGGAGAGGGGACGCCATCCCTAGTTTTTATGTGACAGATATACTATGGGGAGAGGGGATGCCATCCCTAGTTTTTATGTGACAGATATAATATGGAGAGAGGGGACGCCATCCCTAGTCTTTATGTGACAGATATAATATGGGGAGATGTGACGCCATCCCTAGTCTTTATGTGACAGATATACTATGGAGAGAGGTGACGCCATCCCTAGTCTTTATGTGACAGATATAATATGGGGAGAGGGGACGTCATCCCTAGTCTTTATGTGACAGATATACTATGGGGAGAGGGGATGCCATCCCTAGTTTTTATGTGACAGATATAATATGGAGAGAGGGGACGTCATCCCTAGTCTTTATGTGACAGATATAATATGGAGAGAGGGGACTAATCTTTATGTGACAGATATAATATGGAGAGAGGGGACGTCATCCCTAGTCTTTATGTGACAGATATAATATGGCGAGACGGGACTAATCTTTATGTGACAGATATAATATGGAGAGAGGAGACTAATCTTTATGTGACAGATATAATATGGAGAGAGGGGACTAATCTTTATGTGACAGATATAATATGGAGATAGGGGACTAATCTTTATGTGACAGATATAATATGGAGAGACGGGACTAATCTTTATGTGACAGATATAATATGGAGAGAGGGGACTAATCTTTATGTGACAGATATAATATGGAGAGAGGGGACGTCATCCCTAGTCTTTATGTGACAGATATAATATGGAGAGAGGGGACTAATCTTTATATGACAGATATAATATGGAGAGAGGGGACTAATCTTTATGTGACAGATATAATATGGAGAGAGGGGACTAATCTTTATGTGACAGATATAATATGGAGAGAGGGGACGTCATCCCTAGTCTTTATGTGACAGATATAATATGGAGAGAGGGGACTAATCTTTATGTGACAGATATAATATGGAGAGAAGGGACTAATCTTTATGTGACAGATATAATATGGAGAGAGGGGACTAATCTTTATGTGACAGATATAATATGGAGAGAGGGGACGTCATCCCTAGTCTTTATATGACAGATATAATATGGAGAGAGTGGACTAATCTTCATGTGACAGATATAATATGGTGAGAGGGGACTAATCTTTATGTGACAGATATAATATGGAGAGAGGGGACTAATCTTTATGTGACAGATATAATATGGAGAGAGGGGACGTCATCCCTAGTCTTTATGTGACAGATATAATATGGAGAGAGGGGACTAATCTGTATGTGACAGATATAATATGGAGAGAGGGGACTAATCTTTATGTGATAGATATAATATGGAGAGAGGGGACGTCATCCCTAGTCTTTATGTGACAGATATAATTGGGGAGGGTGGGTTTATTTTTATTTCTTTTTTTTTTTTCTTTTTTTTTTGTTGTTGTTGTTTTGGGATTTTTTATTTGTATTCTTTGATTGTTTTGTTGGGGGTTTTTTTTGTTGTGTGTTTTTTTTTGGGGGGGGGGGTGGGGGTGGGGGGAGTTATGTGGGTTTTTTGTTGTTTTGTTGTTGTTGTCTTTTCATAAAGAAAATGCACTCAATTAATTACTGTTAATATGGTTAGGGGTCATACAGTTAATGATAGGAAACCCGCTGACGCTACGCACTGGACAACTCTTCGATTAGCAGCAATCGGTTGTTTTTTTATGAACCATCCCACAGACAGGATAGTACATACCACGTCATTTATTACACCAGTTGTTGAGCACTTGCTAGAGCGAGAAATAGCCCCATGGACCCACCGACGGGGACCGATTGATCGCATTTCAGGTGAACGTTTCACCACTGGGCTACGTCAACCCCGTGTATTGTCGAAGGTCACACTATTTAATCAACGGTATCTGGGACCTAATTCAATAAGCTCTCGCAACTTTGCGATCTCGCAGTGCAATGCAAAAAGACTTGCAAAGAGGATGCTTTGTTGTTTAGCAGAGCCTAAGAGACCTTTGTGAAAATAGGCCCCTGAATATCTAACACAATTATGAACACACCTGACTTTGACACAGTTCCTAGGAAAACTATGATGATGTGCCCACGAGAGATGTGCTTGAACCTTCAGAGGATATAAGCATGTATCAAATGTCTGATTGGTTGATTGACATTTGGTGTAGGTAATGAGATAAGAAACCAGAAACCGCCTCGTGGGGAAAACTCTTATTGAATATTGATATTGAGGGATGAAGCTTAGTATCGTGCCAAGAACTGTGAAACATATTATTCACCGTGAGCACAGGGTTGGTGTTTGGGGCGGGACGTAGTCTAGTGGTAAAGTGCTCGCTTGATGTGTGGTCGGTCTGGGATCGATCCCCGTTGGTGAACCCATTGGACTATTTTTCGTTCCAGCTATTACAAATATTTGACATCCAATAGCCGATGATTAATAAATGATAAATCAAAGTGATCTAGTGATGTTATAAAACCACACAAACTTTGACTTTGAATTTGA
This sequence comes from Gigantopelta aegis, assembly GCF_016097555.1. Lineage (NCBI taxonomy): Eukaryota > Metazoa > Mollusca > Gastropoda > Neomphalida > Peltospiridae > Gigantopelta > Gigantopelta aegis. The sequence continues at coordinate 5,511,393 of NC_054700.1, read as the reverse complement.
CGGTTGGTGTTTAGTCAAAGGTTTTTTAAAATCGGTCTTTATCAGCCAATCTTGAGTAAAGCAGTTATTGTACCAGAAAATGATATTGGTGGTTAATTGGTGGTTTTATTAAAACAAAGAATTAAAAACCAAGGATATTCACACTGCTATCATGCTTTTCAGGAATCCTCAGAAGATTGCCCTAAAAAAAAAAGATATTTCGTACTTATAATCCAAAATTCGGGTCTCGACTCTTACAGTAATGTTCAAGACAAGACAGCAGCGCTTTCCTATATACGCTGGTTTTTGATATGTCAGTTTTGGAGCAATGGTTATAAAGAGAACTGGTCGAACTTGCGATCTATTAACACTTAGTAGAGGGCTCTATCTAAGAGAACTCTGAAACAAAGTTCTTATCTTCAGAAACGTTTGATCTATTAATATATGATGGTTACTTGAAATATTATAGTTTAAAGCTATTAACATAGCGGATCTAGACGACCGTGCACCACTCTTGGACCGCTGCAAGTGTCTTAACACAACTCCAGCATACTACTAATTAATAATCAACAGATCACAAATGACAGGTGCCGTTTTTTTTAACTACACGCCTCCTCAATGGCCCCCTCCCCCAATTACACCTTTTCTCAGCACATTTTTTATTTGCTTTCAATTATATTGAACTCCATTAAAAAGCTGCAGTGGGATTTGCGGTTATGAAAAGGATGCGAGACGAAAACAAATAATACATTTAACTGATTTTGTATAAGTCAGTGGCGGATCCAGAAAATTCATTGGGGGGGGGGGGGCAAAGACATGAGGCCGAATGCCAAGGGAACTTTGGGGGAGGTTTGGAGAGGGATGAAAATTAATATATAATAAAATTACAAATGTCGCAACATTTCAGGAGCGGGCGTCTACCCCCCCCCCCCCCCCATACCCCCAGATCCGCCTCTGTAACTGGATGTGTTCTGGTAGCCTATAAATAACTAAAGAAAATGTGTACAAGGGTTAGGGTTATTGTAGGGTTCATAATAACCTCACACGTGTGTAAGAAATAACAACTTGTAAATGGGCTTGGTTAACATTGTGATCCATGCGTACCCGTGTGACATATAAGCGTCACTTTCCACGTGCGGCCAATCGGACTGAAGTGCGCCATGTAGCAAACTGAAATAAAGGGTCTATCGAGGGAATGATCGGATGAATGTTTAATGACGACACATCGGCCATTGGGTGTCACAGGTAATGAAACGAATTATTGAATGGAAGTCTATCAGGGGAGACAATCCCATTACGCGCTCGTGTCAGAATAATTTGACGATCACTCTTAGAGTTCAACTGTTTGAACGTTTCTTGTTGTGAGCTTTGTTTTACAATAGTATTCAGTTGAAGTGTTAATATATTTATATTAGTATACTGTTTGACTGTGAAATTATATTGTTTCATTTTATGAGTATATTATTTCACTAAGGTGGGTTTTTTGTACGTACGTTAGTTTACATAGGTTATGGTTTATTAGCCTCAGTATACAACGTTTGAGCTGTTACAATTTATATATTGTTTGATTGATGTTTTATTATACTGTGTCGGTATATTGTTTGATTGATGTTTTATTATACTGTGTCGGTATATTGTTTGATTGATGTTTTATTATACTGTGTCGGTATATTGTTTGATTGATGTTTTATTATACTGTGTCGGTATATTGTTTGACATATCTTGTTATATTTTTGTGTCGGTATATTGTTTGATTGATGTTTTATTATACTGTGTCGGTATATTGTTTGATTGATGTTTTATTATAATGTGTCGGTATATTGTTTGATTGATGTTTTATTATACTGTGTCGGTATATTGTTTGATTGATGTTTTATTATAATGTGTCGGTATATTGTTTGATTGATGTTTTATTATACTGTGTCGGTATATTGTTTGATTGATGTTTTATTATACTGTGTCGGTATATTGTTTGATTGATGTTTTATTATACTGTGTCGGTATATTGTTTGATTGATGTTTTATTATACTGTGTCGGTATATTGTTTGATTGATGTTTTATTATACTGTGTCGGTATATTGTTTGATTGATGTTTTATTATACTGTGTCGGTATATTGTTTGATTGATGTTTTATTATACTGTGTCGGTATATTGTTTGACATATCTTGTTATATTTTTGTGTCGGTACATTGTTTGATTGATGTTTTATTATATTTGTGTCGGTATATTGTTTGACATATCTTGTTATATTTGTGTCAGTATATTGTTTGACTTGTGTTGTTATATTTGTGTCAGTATATTGTTTGACTTGTGTTGTTATATTTGTGTCAGTTTATTGTTTGATTCGTGTTATATTTGTGTCAGTATATAGTTTGACTTGTATTGTTATATTTGTGTCAGTATATTGTTTGACTTATGATGTTATATTTGTGTCAGTATATATTTGAATTATGTATTGTTATATTTGTGTCAGTATATATTTGAATTATTTGTTGTTATATTTGTGTCAGTGTATATTTGAATTATGTGTTGTTATATTTGTGTCAGTGTATATTTGAATTATGTGTTGTTATATTTGTGTCAGTGTATATTTGAATTACGTGCTGTTATATTTGTGTCAGTGTATATTTGAATTATGTGTTGCTATATTTGTGTCAGTGTATATTTGAATTATGTGTTGCTATAGTTGTGTCAGTGTATATTTGAATTATGTGTTGTTATATTTGTGTCAGTGTATATTTGACTCGTGTTGTAATATTTGTGTTTCTGAAGCATATGAAGAACCGGGTGTTTCATTAGACAAATACACCTTTCGTTTTCTTATATATGATATTTTAGCAACAAAAACAACAGCAACAATAAAATAATGATGTGGGTTCCGTCTTCTATTACAAGATTTATGGTACGACTCTTTAATAAAATAATGATGTGGAGTTCCGTCTTCTATTACAAGATTTATGGTACGACTCTTTAATAAAATAATGATGTGGAGTTCCGTCTTCTATTACAAGATTTATGGTACGACTCTTTAATCACCCAGAGCGGGACGTAGCCCAGTCGTAAAGCGCTTGCTCGATGCGCGGTCGGTCTGGGATCGATCCCCATCGGTGGGCCCATTGGGTTATTTCTCGTTCCAGCCAGTGCATCACGACTGGTATATCAAAGGCCGTGGTATGTGTTATCCTGTCTGTAGGATGGTGCATATAAAAGATCCCTTGCTGCTAATCGAAAAGAGTAGCCCATGAAGTGGCGACAGCGGGTTTCCTCTCTCAATATGTGTGGTCCGTAACCATATGTCTGACGCCATATAACCGTAAATAAAATGTGTTGAGTGCGTCGTTAAATAAAACATTTCTTTATTTCTTTAATCACCCAGTTATATTTTTTGTTGTAAAATTATTTACGAATGAATAGTGCTACTTGTGAAATTGAAATTGAGCAATAAAACACCATCTCGTTTTTTCAAAAATGAGCCACAAAACAAAAGAAAAAACCGGTCGTGTTTTAATTAAGACACATTATACCATTTGGTTAGCGTCATGGGGCGTCATTTCAAGAACTTGTAGTAATTGCTTTTCTCCGCGTGATGCAATTGAAAGTACACTCGTTTATCAATGTGTCTCCTAACTTAGGTAGTTGGAAGGAAAAGAAAGGAATGTTTGTTTAACAACACCGGAGAATATTTTAAAACCACAGTTATTTCTTCTAACATATAGTTATTTCGACATATGGTCTTGACAGAAAAACAAAGACATATTTTATATGCACTTTTCCACAGACAGGACAGGACATACCGCCGACTTTTATGTCCCAATCGTGGGGTACTGGATGGAACAGGACAGATGTTAAAGTTAGTTTTGTTTAACGACACCACTAGAGCACGTTGATTTATTAATCATCGGCTATTGGATGTCACAAATTTGGTAATTCTTACATTATAATCTTAGAGAGGAAACCCTCTACATTTTTCCATTAGTAGTAAGGGATATCATTTGTATGCAACGCCCAACAGGATAGCACATACCATGTTTTTTTTTATATACTAGTCGTGGTTTCACTGGCTGGAAAGAGAAATATCCTAATAGGCCCACCGGGGATGGATTTTTCTTTTCAATTTTCGATTTTTAAAAATTAATATGTAAATTAAAAGAGTACATACATAATATATATATATTGACCCGTACTGGTGAATGTAATAACAATTTTGATAGAAAGTCAGCAATAAACAGCAAATGATATTGAAGATGATGGCTACAAGAACTCTACAGACTGTGTAACCATTGGTGGAGCGGGGTCGGGGGTCGGGGGGGGGGTGGGGGGGGGCGGAGTCTAGCACAGTCGGTAGAGCGCCAGCTTAGGTGAAAAGATGGAATTGTCTTGGTGAACCCAATTCCTGGTTATTGTTGTTTTTCCTACTCCAACTACAGTAGTTTCCCATGACTGGTATATCAAAGGCCGTGGTACGTTCTGTCTTATTTATGGGGAAGAGCGTGCAAAAGACACCTTGCTGCTAACGGAAAAAATGTAACTGTTTTTTTCTGAGACAGTCAGAATTATGAAATGTTTGACATCCAACAGCCAATGATTAACTAGTGGCGTCGTTATACAAAACAAACCCTGCCCCCCTTACCAGCGTTATAGTCGGTGGCTCAACAGATATAAAAGTACTAATAAAAAATAAGCTAACTATATGTTAATTGATTTTGAGCCTCTGAGCTGGTAAACACAACAGTCGTGTCACGGATATCCGCGCACACAGATACATCGCCATCAATAATTAACACGTATTTGGTTATTTCGCCTCCGCTTCGCTAGTCACGCTAAAAATAAAATAAAGTTTATTATCTGCTCAGTCACAAACCAGCGCACTGTTTTACTTGCAGCTATTTAATATTAAAGTTAAAAGTTTGCTTTGTTTAACGACACTACCAGAGTACATTGATTTATCAATCATCGGCTATTAAATGTCAAACATTTAGTAATTTCGAGCTATAGTCAAAGATAAGGAACCCACTACATTTTGTACATTAGTAGCAAAGAATATTATGTATGCACCATCCCACAGGCAGGATAGCACATACCACGGCATTTGATATACCAGTTGCTGGAACGAAAAATAGCCCAATGAGAGTCCGATCCTAGACCGACCGCGCAGCAAGCGAACGCTTTACCACTGGGCTAGGTCCCGCCCTTTTAAATACTGAACCAAAGCCATTATTTTCCGAAGTAATTGTTTGACAGTGCACATTCTTGGTAACGGTTACTTGCGGCTTCCGTTTTTGTGGATGTATCAAGATTGTCAAATATCATGACAAGTCGTAACAACAAGTAGAAATTCTGCCAAGGTATGTCACTGTTTATTGATTATAGTTGTTTTCTTGCGTATACCCAATTAAGGTTCAAGCACGCTGTCCTAGGAACCCACACACACACACACGCACACACACACACACACACACACACACACACACACACACACACAGACCTCGACTATCTGGGCCGTCTATGCAACACGGTGGGTTACTGGTTACATGTTACCTACCCACCGACTCGTTAAACTTGCTCTTGGTGGAAACCGGTACGGGGATGTGAACCCAGTACCTACTAGCCTTATGTCAAATGGCTTAACCACCTTACCACCGAGGCTGGTGCATTGATCTCATACAAGACTATATATTGTACAGATTCGTTTACACCAAATCTTTTTTTTTTTAAACAAACACGTACTGGCACCATACACTTTCTCTACTGGCAAGACAATGGTGTGTCATATTTCATTTAAAAGATCTTTACTAGTTTCTCTATCTAATGTACATTGCATAACAACTAAACATTAAAAGTGTCTTAATTCGAGGGCAACAGATTATAGTAAACCGAGAGAAAGAAATAAAGGAACACTTCGTATTACAGACCAAATTAATTCACTAGCAGACGGCCAC
>NC_054700.1:5477973-5500473 GCF_016097555.1 Gigantopelta aegis | reverse complement strand
GACCAGTCCCCGTTTTAAAAAAAAATAATAAAGTGCTCCTTTTTTAAAACGATTTTCACTAAAGTGCCCTTTTCAGGGAGTTGGTCTTTATGTGTGTTTTCTCTTGATCCCCGCTCTAAAATATTTGCTGGGTTTGCCCTTGATTTTTGTGTTCTATGAATGTTGACGCTTGTTTATAATGCACTGCATTGTGATTTGTTTGCCGAAGGTTGCGAGATGCAAATATATGTACTTCATTTCCATTAGTATACATACTGGCTACCTAACCTAGTTCGTCGCTAATGGAGGAGTTAATGAAGAATCTATATATTAAATCCACGGAGACTGACTCTGAAACCACAAACATCTCATGGAAAAAGTCCCCCATTATGTCGATTCGCCAATCACGCCATGACATTAATGTGCATGCTTGTGTTTTCGACCAGTAAGTAAACTCGGAAATTGGGTTCGAAAGGATGTGAGTTGGAAAAGCTAGTAATATACAATTCTGCGGTGGTTGAAAGTAAAGACAAAATGACGACCATTACGTGTAACTGTATTTTTGTGACTGATTTCGTTTTCGGTTTATTGGTCTTAAGTGCAATACTTAGTTATGTACAAAGAAAGAGAGAATTAGTTCATGTTTAGCAGAACGAAAACCATAATTGCGAACCACTAAACAATTAGGAGCCAGACACATGATAAATACAAGTATATTGTATAGATTGTCATGTACAGAGGTGTCACCACATGCTGCGAGGCACGTCTGCTGGGGAAAATCTCCTTTTATACTTTTTTTTAATTTTCCTATAAGTTTTGTATCCCAGTTCTCTCTTCAAACAAAGAGAAAGTTTGTTTTGTTATGGGCGACCAACCTAATGGAAATATTTTTCCGGAATTTTCTGGTATTTTAATTTTTAAGCGCGCGAACGCCCCTTTCAAAACAATAGTTTAAAGCACGCGAAAACGCCATTTTCAAAAAATAAATTTAAAAATTAAACAAAGCCATGTTTGACATATTAAAAAAAATAACAACAACCAATGAGATACATAACAATAAAAAAAAATGTATTATTTATTGGAATGTTCTGTATTCCATAATAAAAGTATAAATCAATAAAGTGGCAGAATTTTTCTACTTCCTTTTTAGGCATAGGCCTACATAGTAAATATATTCATCAGTGTAAATAGTTACTATACCTAGTACAGAAATTAACAGCATTTATCACACACACGCACACAGACCGAACATCATCAAAAATCTTTTAAAAGCCCCACTTTTAGAAGAAGAGAATTGTGGATCCATTTCTTTTGTTTTCGTATGATCGCAAGTGTTCTGTTATATATTCAGGTTTTTACCCACCGTAGCGAAGTTGCATGCATTGCCATAGAACCGATGTCTTCCCCGTAGTAATTACTATATGATATTTGAAATATCTTTAAAATAAATACGTAAACTACATAATAAGTCAGACAAATTTCATACATGGCTTCAGTTTACTCGATTCTCAAAAACATGTTCATTGGTCGGCTGTTGACAAATACAGCCAATAGACAAACGTCTTAGTAATAGCACAAAACTGTCGATAATACTGAGTTCAGGTTGAAATGGAGAATGCAGTATGATAAACTCGGTCTATTAAACTCGGGATTTAAAAATATAGAAAATATAAAATATATTCAGAAATGCTTGCTTCCAAAAAAAAGTAATGATAGCAAATTTGGAAAAAAACCCGGATATTTGGCATCAATTCCGGAAAGTTGGTCGCCCTGTTTGTTTAACGACGCCACTAGAAACATTGATTTATTAATCATCGGCTATTGAATGTCAAAACTTTGGTTATTTTTGACTCGTAGCAAAGGTCTTTTATAAAGTTAAAAGTTAGATTTGTTTAACGACACCACTAGAAAGCATTGATTTATTCATCATCGGCTATTGGATGTTAAACATTTGGTAATTGTCGACTCGTAGTCTTGGGGAATATTTCTATCTTCATACGGGGAGCGGCGATGGGTGGCGAAGCAGAAGGTGGCGCTGCCGGCGGTTTAGCCGCCGGTTTTGTCTCCCCCTGAGCCTTCCCTGGCGCACGTCTCCTCTTCCTCCACCTTCCTTTCTTCGGTGGTACCGGGTCCCCGTACACCAAGGTCACGGAAGCCCGTGACCCGGTATACGTGACCCGGTATTCCAGCAACGCTCCGTAGGAGACCATAAGTCCCCCCAGGTGGGGGGGGGGGGGGGTAGCGCGAGAGTACACTGACATACGTCCATCCTCATCGTGGTCAATTTCGAAGTTTGCGTCGGTGTGTTCATCTATCCATGTTGATGTATTGTTATCTCCTTGAACAAGTAGAAGACGTAAACATCTTCGAACATCTGCCTCTTAAGCTGATTTCTCTCTAAAGAAGACTAAACATCGAAAAGACGTTAATTCCGTTTCAGTCCGAGAAAAGAAGCTTAATTTTTCTTCTCTCGATAGCTAGATATTCAGTGTATAAACAATACCGAAAAGTAGTAATGGAGTATTTCTCCTGTCCACGCTCAGCACTTTGGATGAGTCTGATCTGGTATTTAGCAACACATTCGTCGAGCTTTGCTGATGGAATATTAGCCAGTTCCAGACAGGTGTACATTGATAAATGTCACCACGGAGAATGTAGCTATTTTCTCTTGGCATTTTGAATTACTCTTGTGGTATTTTATTTCTATTAATAGAAAGGCTTACAAAGGATAACAGACGCATAGTTAGAAAAATGCGCGTCCTTGTACGAACATGTATATATTTATCAAATGAAATTTTAAAAGATTATGCACATACTGTGGGGGGTTTTAATGGGGTTTTGTGTTTTGTTGTTGCCGAAATCGTATTTCAGATATCTGGTAAGATAAACAGGGGTGTTGCGTAGTCGGAACTTGGGAGAGGTTGAATAGGATTTTAGCGGACCCTTTTTGTCTACATTTGTCCTGGACACCTATGTTAATAGCCTAATATTGCACACGTTTAGCCTCAGCCTACACCTCTGAGAAAAAAAGGTTTGTTTCGCTTAACTACTTCACTAGAGCACATTGATTTATTAATCATCGGCTATTGGATGTCAACCATTTGGTAATTTTGATGTATAGTCTTAGAGAGGAAATCCGCTACATTTTTCGATTAGTAGCAAAAGATCTTTTAGGAAGGAAATGTTTTATTTAACGACGCACTCAACACATTTTATTTACGGTTATATGGCATCAGACATATGGTGAAGGACCACACACATATTGAGAGAGGAAACCAGCTGTCGCCACTTCATGGTCTACTCTTTTCGATTAGCAGCAAGGGATCTTTTATATGCACCATCCCACAGAAAGGATAGTACATACCATGACCTTTGATATACCAGTCCTGGTGCACTTGTTGGAGCACAAAAATACCCCAATGGGCCCACCAACGGGGGTAAAGTGAATGTTTTACCATTGGGCTACGTGACGCCCTCTCCCCGCTTCCTCATCTGAGCAAGAATACTTTTAAAATATTAGTTTTTGTGTGTGTTTATATACAAATCAATGACAAATATTTAAATGGGGTATACACATACTATAAATAAAAGTTTTGGTATTTTATTTGTCTCTTCTTCTTTTTTTTAAATCGTACTTTTAATTTATTTGTATATAGAGAATAACAGGTTACTAACGTCAGGGCTCGAAATTACGAATTTGTTACCTGCTGCAGATTTTAAAATATGTTTGCCGTATACAAATTTCTCACCTGACTAGGGCAGTTTTAAATCGGTTAACGTTTGTAACAAATAATTTGAAAAGCAAAAACGATTCCATCAACTGACGGCAATAATTGTTTTCCAGCGGTAAAAACGTCCCTGGTCTATGGTAGTTTATATCGCCGTCGGTGCCGGCGTTAAGTTCGATCCCTGGGCCCATATTACCGAAGTCATCTTAGCACTACGAAATCGTAAAACCATCGTAGGTTGTGACGCCATAGTATACTCCACGAACGAACGTCCGGAATAGGGGCGGGACGTCGCCCAGTGGTAATCACTCACCTGATGCGCAGGATGCCTGGGATCGATTCTCGTCGGTGGGCCCATTGGGATCTTTTCCATTACAGCTAGTGCACCACGGTGGTATATGTTATCTTATGGACATAGCATAGCACCTCTTGCCGATTCCTTTAGATGTATTAATATTTATTAATTAGTAATCGTCTGGCATAATCAGAGTTTAATTCTCAGAAAATACTTTGTGTAAGACACATTGACGGTCCCTAATGCAGATTGTACACTGCAGTATTTGGTGACCATAATGGAAAGAAAATGAAAAATGTTTAAGCACGTTTTAAACTACAGTTATCTGGTGTCTAAAATATGGCTATTTCGACATTTGGTCGATAGACAGAAAGAGAAGAAACCTGCTTCCGCCAAACTAATCTTATAAAAAAAAACCCAGCAAAGTATATATTATATGCACGTTCCCGTCGACAGGACAGTGCATACCGTGGTCTTTGATGTACCCGTCGTGGAGCACTGGTTTGGACGGGAAGAAAGCTAAATCCACTGAGAGCGATCGATCCAGCGACCCATGGCACGCCAAGCGAGCGATCTACTAAAGGACTACATTCCACGGTGATTGGAATCGATCTGGAAGCTGCACTATTGGGTCGAGTCTGACAGAGAATGCTAGGTATGTAAGTTAATGTATACATCTGTGTTTCTTAAAATGTTTAAAATATTTATGTAAAGCTGACATCTGTGTCAGTTGTATATTAAAAGTACTTGTACCTTTAGCTATAGATACTATAATAACGGCTTTGTTCTTATATTTGCGTTGTTTGTTTGTTTGGGGTTTTTTTTTATGAAGGTTTGTTTGTATTTTGTTGTTGTTTGTTTTGTTTTCGGGTTTTTTGTTGGTTGGTTTTTGTTCTGTTTTTGTTGGTTTTTGTTTTTGGTTGTTGTTTCTGGGTGTGTGTGTGTGGGGGGGGGGGGGGGTCCTTTTTATTTAAATTTTGGTAGTGGTGGTGTGGGTTTGTTTGGTTGGGTTTTTTGTTGTTGTTGTTGTTTTTTTGTTTGTTTTTTTGTTTGTTGTTGGGTGTTTGTTTGGGGTTTTTTTTTTGGGGGGGGTTGGGGGTTGGTGGGGGGGGGGGGGGTGGCCGGTAAGAAATTTCTAGACGGTAGCTATAACAATGTTTGTTTCACCAATTAAAACATTCGTAGAATTTGGGTATAACCTCATGCTAGACTCATACTATCAAGTCTCACGACGGAGTTGGCCAACTCGATAGTTGCGTTGTGATCTCTCCCACCCCCACCCCCACCCCCTCAATGTTCGATGGGCTCGCTCAGATTAACAGATACTCGGTCGTAGAAGTTGTATACGATGAGAAGCGAGTTGTAAGAATGCCGAGACTAGCAATTGGACAGTCGTAGAAGTTAAGAGATCGGCGAGTTGGTCAACTACATCATGACAGTTGGTAGTCTGAGCCTAGTATAAATATTTGGACTAAAGAGCTCAGATGGCAAGAAGCTTAGTCGGTAGAGCATTCGTCTGAAGTGCTTGAGTCGTCGGAGGATCGAATCCCCTCGTTGGTCAGTTTCTTTCATTGGGTTTTCCCAGTCACAACCAGTGCTGCATGGTTAGTATATCAGTGGTCGTGGTATGTGTTGTCATGTATGTGAGGAACATGTATATAAAAAGATTCCTTGCTGATAATGAAAAAAGGCTGCGGGCTTCCTTTGAAGACCATGTGTCAGAATTATCAAATGTCAATTAATTAATCAATGTGCTCTAGTGGTGTCGTTGAACAAAACAAATTTTAAAATATGTTCGTTTACACTTGGCATCATCACTGTATGTTCAGTAATTCAAAAGTGCAAGCAATCATGACCTTTACGAAACATCGCTTCCATTCTACTCGTTTGTTTTGCTTTGTTTGTTTGGAGGGTTTTTTTCGCGTTTTTTTATTTTATTCAATTTTATCCAGTTAATTATGTATTCAAATGTAATTGCTAGTGTATTGAACAGGGGATGGTTTGTTGATTAAAACGTAAGCCCTACGCGTCTCTCTTCTTGTTATTCTGGGATCCTACTGGGTTAATTGTCTTTTTTTTTAAATCGGTTACATCTTATATATAAACATTGATGGTATGTCTATATAACAAATCCTTTCTTAGTAATATAAAGTTAAAGTATATTTTCTTTAACGATACCACTAGAGCACATTGATTAATTAATAATCGGCTATTGGATGTCAGCATTTGGTAATTCCGACTCGTAGTCATCAGGGTGTATACTACCAAATCAAATTCCATAGACGACAATACTAACATATGAGGCTAAAACTCTTAATTGCAGCGTATCGATCAACATAAACACCACGGATATAAATACTACCACTCCTCACCTTATAGTGAATCAGAAAATATTGGGGGTCAAGCTGCTCATTTCAGAGATAACGGGTAGCGTCTATAACTACCCTAGTTCCGCACAGAATTTTAGTACTTTTTTTTTACAGGTACCCCCATACATGTTCCAAGCACAAGGCTACTTGACACAGCGGTACTAGATGAAATTGCGTACATGTTTTGCCCAGATGAAACTAGTGTTTTTTACAACCAACACACTCACATTTATCACCAATCACATTTAACACTTGTGGTGTTAACTTCTTTATCAAAAGTTGGGTGCACTTCTAACTTTGACCCAGCCGGACGTTATTTGCTTTAGTATTACCATCAAAGAAACAAAATTTCCATTAAAAACAAGGGATTTGTTTATATGCACTTTCCCAGAGACATGAAAGCACATACCACGGCCGTTGACCAGTTGTGGTGTACTGGTTGGAATAAGAAAACCCCCAATAGTTGAATTGATCTACTGAGGTGGTTCGATCCTGCGACGCAAGCACCTCAGGTGAGCGCTCAACCGACTGAGCTAAATCCCGCCTCTAATATAAAGGTGTATCATATGGTGCGGAAACAGCGGTCTTTGCCTGCCGGCCCTATAGGGCCAATATATACAAGTCCTTATAAGAGCTCTCAGTAAGACTCCCACTAGTTGCCCCCACCAATCGGCCATGCCCTTTTAAGGGCAGAACCGAAATACGATCACCCAACAGATCTAGCCTTCCGATGGGCTAAAACCAGGGGTAACCATGGGAGACCAACTACGACGGCTCCCAATAGGCAAGGTTTCAGAAAGATATATAATTCGGCAAAGTATGTTAAAAAATCTCTCAAATAGCTCCTTAAATTTACTTTCGGTGAACAGTTTCAAATCATGCGCCAAATTACCTCATGAAAATTGCGCAAAATTTTAAAGTTTGGACTTAATCCTATGAGACAAAATTCAATAGCACCACAAATGCCTCCTCTCGCTAGCTCTCTTTCACCTGTCAGCGTGGGGGGTCCATTCTCCCACCTACCCAGTCTCCTTTACTGTCCTGGACGAAGGAGCCGACGTAGGTCGACGTCCGCGCCGATGACAGCTTGTTCTGAATGTGCACGTTAAACCCTATGACCTTACCTGTCATGACCTGACCTGACCTGACCTGACCTGACCTGACCTCACTTGACCTAACCTCACTTGACCTGACCTGACCAGACCAGCAGAAACAGTTTTCTTATTTAATAGTGTCAACCAAGTGTAACAATTTATTTTATCGATTCCGTTTATCAAATACTAATGTTTACAATTTAAGCGGCACGGTTCTCGGTAGCTGTGCCAGCGCAGCGCCAAAAAAAAACCCCGCGCTCATGGAAAACTGAATAATAAGCTGACCTGTGAACAAGTATTAATTTTCTGTTTTTCCTCCATTTCCATCTAATTCGTCCATCAGTATTGGTTGTTTCGGTTTCATCGTTACAAGGAAAAACATGTCTAGTTTGCGTGATAGCCACAGATAATGATTTTAAATGTTCAACTGGCACTGCACTTGAAAGGAAACGGTTGATAATGTTTGTTTATGAACTGTGTTTCAGGCGTGCTCAAGGGACTTCGATAATGCTTCAGACGCGAGTTAATATTGATGTTTATGGAACAACCAATTTGCTTGGAATGTGCCAAGGATGCCATCTTAACCACGAACACTGCTTTGGCCAATGTTTGAAAAAAAATACAAATAACCAATGAAAGGTTTGTTTAAGTCGCGTCAACACATTATTTAATCAGATACTAATGGTTTCATGTTTGTACTGCAGAGGATAAGATAACACACATAAGTTATTCCTTTCGACAACGTGTGAGTGGAGCCTGATGGTATATATGAACGAAACAATCAAGTAGAAATTACATGTCCTGGAATTAGTCACTGACGATGTCAGAGGTTAAGTCCGTAATGGACGTGCCTGGACCTTCAATGGATATGGGCATGTTAACAGAGTTCCCATTCCCATTCCTGTCCTGGACGGAGGAGCCGGCGGAAGTCAAAACCTGCGTCCATGACTGGCGTGCGCTACAACAGCTTTCCGTGAATGTGTATGCTAAACCTTAATGACCATTCCCAGTAGAAATACCGACCTCGGTGGTGTCGTGGTTAAGCCGTCGGACATAACGCTGGTAGGTACTGGGTTCGTACCCCGGTACGGTGGTACACCGGCTCTCACCTATAGCGAGTTTAACGACTCAGTGGGTAGGCATAAAGCAACTACACCGACCTCTGTCTTATTAACCACTACCAACTAACATTAGCATTCCAGATAGCTGCGGCGTGTGCCCAGGACAGCGGGCGTTAACGTTAGTTGGTTATGCTAAGCACGAAAATAACTACGAATGAATGAATAAAAATGTTAAAATGAATGAGTAGGAACAAGATATGTTTTAAGCGTTTTCATGCCGAGAAACCGGCGGGTGGACAGAGCGGTATTACGTACCAATAGTAATGCGCATGCTGCTTTATTACCCTTTCTCACATTCCGATATTAACCCTTTAATATCTCAGACATTTTTACAATTTACATTACGTTTGTTTTATATCACGAAAACCCTAACACACTAGTCTTCATTTAATACTAAACTAATAATAGAAAAACAATCCTAACTCTAATATACGAGTATTCGGTGTTTTCGGTGATCTTTTAAATTATGATCGTAAAGTGACAGACCCTTGTTTTCAAACACTACGGCGGGTTTTTTTCACTATTAGAGCCGTTTTAGATATTATTGTTCAGATTATTCATTCTCGTTCCAGTCAGTGCACCACGACTGGTATATCAATAGCCGTGGTATGTGTTCTCCTATCTGTGGGACAGTGCATATAAAAGATCCCTTGCTACTAATGAAAAAATATAGCGGGTTTCCTCTCTATGACTGTGTCAAAATGACCATATGTTTGACATCCAATAGCCGATGATTAATAAATCAATGTGCTCTAGTGGTGTCGTTAAACAAAACAATTCATTTCCATACATTCAAAGTATTTTTAGTCATCCTAGTGTTTCTAATACCACAAAATGCTTCTCTCTTCCTATTTTTTTAAACGCTTGTACCTCTGAGAAGTAACGATTATGGAGACGCGTTGTATTTCCCTTTTTCGATGTCACATATTTACGTTTCACTCTGTTGTAACTTTATCTAAATGTATTACAGACGTGTAGATTAATCAAACTTAATGTCCACTTTTTGCGGGATGAAACTAGGGTCTGCGACTTTAAAAGCTTTTTGACAAATGGTTTCTGAGTGTATACCACAAAATTGAACCCCAAAGACGACAATAGTAACATGTGTGGCTAAAACTCCGACCCGCAGCGTATCAATCGAAATAAACGCCACGGATCATATAAATACTACCACCCCTCACCCTTAAAGTGAATTATACAAATTTGGATAACGGGTAGCGTCTATGACTACCCCAGTTCTGCACAAAATCTGAGTACTTTTTTTACAGGTACCCCATACGTTTCAAGCACAAGGCTACTGTACACAGTGGTACTAGATGAAATAAAATTGTATATATGTTTTGCCCAGATGAACCTAAAATTGTTTTTACAACAACACACTCACATTTATAACCAAACACAGGACTTGTGGTATTAACTGGTCTATCAAAAGCACCTCGAACTTTGACCCAGCCGGAAATTATTTGGTTTAGTGCTACCTTCTAGATGATCTCGGTTGTTAAAAGAGTTAAATCATACTCCAGAAATATCCTCAATAACACTGCCAGCGGGGCTTATGAAATGGTGAAATGGTCAAATGGTCAAATGGTCAAATAGAGATCTTCAATCAGTTCGCTGAACGAAAATATCTGCCTTATATATATTAACAAAAATATAATTAATAAGGAAATGGACTGAATGATTTCGTTTGTACATTTAAATTCCCACTATTGATAGTCTTTTATGTAGCACCATTCAGTCTTTTGATGGCTTACACACAATGGCTCTTCTGTGCCAGCGTAATCCTGGCATTCAAGTCTCTTAGAGTTAATTAAGTAATGAAAAACTTGTTGGATTAACCAGCTAATTTCCGGCAGCCCTAAAGCTGTATTATAGATATTTTTGCAGCTGAACAGACTGACCACGTATTGTGTTGTCAAAGTTATTAGAATGTAATTATGAGAAGAAAACAAAACCAAAATGTAAACCATTGTACGCGGCGTGCGTCTGGAAAGGTCAATGGTTGTCTTGAATAAAAGATGCGGATATATTAAAATTTTATTCGTTTGTTGGTTTTTATTTTTATTAATTATTATTATTATTATTATAAGATTCTTTAAAACTTGCAGGTAATTATTTTTAAAGGTGATTGAGTATGATGCAGTCCACTCTATTTGTTCGTTTCGGTGGGTTTTGTTTTTGTTTTATAAGAAGTAAGAACTACTACAGTAACAGGCACTTTGGAAGGTGCGGATCCAGGGTGTCGATACGTCTTGACTTCCCCCTGCTCATGACGAAAATATGCTTTTGTACTTATTTTAAAAGTGCATGCATTGCTAATAGACAACTTCTATTGAAATAATTGTTATGTTACCACACACCCTGCAAAAACCACAGGACCGCGCCTTATCGGACTTAAGGGTGCTGCGAATCGAGTTCGCATTTCAGGGCCGGTTCCATGGAGAGGAATTTTTGAACGGCTCACTGGGGAGATCACTGGTGTCATATAGCACTAAACTGACACATCTGTTACAAACCACTAAACTGACACATCTGTCACAAACCACTAAACCCGACACATCTGTCACAAACCACTAAACTCACACATATGTCACAAACCACTAAACTGACACATCTGTCACAAACCACTAAACCCGACACATCTGTCACAAACCACTAAACTGACACATCAGTCACAAACTACTAAACTGACACATCTTTTACAAACCACTAAACTGACACATCTGTTACAAACCACTAAACTGATACATCAGTCACAAGCCACTAAACTGACACATCTGTTACAAACCACTAAACTGATACATCAGTCACAAACCACTAAAATGATATATCTGTCACAAACCACTAAACCCGACACATCTTTTACAAACCACTAAACTGACACATCTGTCACAAACTACTAAACTGACACATCTTTTACAAACCACTAAACTGACACATCAGTCACAAACTACTAAACTGACACATCTTTTACAAACCACTAAACTGACACATCTGTTACAAACCACTGAACTGATACATCAGTCACAAACCACTAAACTGGCACATCTGTCACAAACCACTAAACTGACACATCTGTGACAAACCACTAAACCTACACATCTGTGACAAACCACTAAACCTACACATCTGTGACAAACCACTAAACTCACACATATGTCACAAACCACTAAACTGACATATCAGTCACAAACCATTAAAGTGACACATCTGTCACAAACCACTAAACCTACACATCTGTCACAAACCACTAAACTCACACATATGTCACAAACCACTAAACTGACATATCAGTCACAAACCACTAAACTGACACATCTGTCACAAACCACTAAACCTACACATCTGTGACAAACCACTAAACTGACACATATGTCACAAACCACTAAACTGACATATCAGTCACAAACCACTAAAGTGACACATCTGTCACAAACCACTAAATTGACACATCTGTTACAAACCACTAAACTGACATATCTGTCACAAACCACTAAACTGACATATCTGTCACAAACCACTAAACTGACACATCTGTCACAAACCACTAAACTGACACATCAGTCACAAACCACTAAACTGGCACATCAGTCACAAACCACTAAACTGACACATCTGTCACAAACCACTAAACTGGCACATCAGTCACAAACCACTAAACTGGCACATCAGTCACAAACCACAAAACTGACACATCTGTCACAAACCACTAAACTGGCACATCTGTCACAAACCACTAAACTGACACATCTGTGACAAACCACTAAACTTACACATCTGTGACAAACCACTAAACTCACACATATGTCACAAACCACTAAACTGACATATCAGTCACAAACCATTAAAGTGACACATCTGTCACAAACCACTAAACCTACACATCTGTCACAAACCACTAAACCTACACATCTGTCACAAACCACTAAACTCACACATATGTCACAAACCACTAAACTGACATATCAGTCACAAACCACTAAACTGACACATCTGTCACAAACCACTAAACCTACACATCTGTGACAAACCACTAAACTGACACATATGTCACAAACCACTAAACTGACATATCAGTCACAAACCACTAAACTGACACATCTGTCACAAACCACTAAATTGACACATCTGTTACAAACCACTAAACTGACATATCTGTCACAAACCACTAAACTGACATATCTGTCACAAACCACTAAACTGACACATCTGTCACAAACCACTAAATTGACACATCGCTCACAAACCACTAAACTGACACATCTGTCACAAACCTCTAACAACTAACAGTTAACCCTTCTTGCATGGCGATTTGTCATCCGGATGACAAATCATGTCAAATTTGGTGTAGAGGTATATGTTCAGGACAGCTTGCTTAAACGTTAATTCAAACAAACTGAAGGGCAGCTTTGATTGCTTGTAATATATGAAAGTAGTTAGTTTTATTTCTAAAATACATTTTAACCAACTAACCTACGTATATGTCAACTGATAACTGTTAGAATGAAAGAAGGAAATAACGAAGGAAGGAAGGACAGTGTGAACGAATGAATTAATAAATATATGAAGGAAGGAAGAAAAGAAGGAAAGGATGAATTAATTAATTATTGTATGAGTTAATTACGGCTTCGCTTCTTCGTCAAAATCTTCTAGACAATGTACTTAAGCCTTCTGATAGATATATTCACTAATCTACGTCGTAGTGTTTGCTCCTATTAAAGTCCACTATTTCCACTTAACGTCTGGTTACAATTACCATAAAATGCATATTTCCATTAATCCAACATTAATTTTAATTAAACTCCCTATATATAAAATATACTGAGAGGCATAAATAACGCAATGGGTATTTTACTGAATAATCTCATACAGAAATGTCATACCAAAGGACAACTGTAAGTGAAAGATGATTTTGTTCAAATTAGAAAATAACTGAATAAAATTAGTTTTCAGCAAAAAGCATAACTTGGGTGTTTATTGCATTCACACAGCATTGTAAATGAAAATCGGTTTGCACGTGCATTGCCTGCACACGTCTGTCTATAAAAGCAACCGGTTTTGTTTTCTGTCTTTTTAATATGCCACAATAAGTAATGCTTAAAAAATGCTGTTTTATTGCAAAACAAAAGTTGTGGGGTTTTTTGTTCGACAATATTTTCTTTCAGTTACAGTTGTTACCAATATGTCATTTGTCTGCATTACATTCTTAATATAGATGACAAAACATTTCTATAAGAAAATATCAGCAAAAATACCCATTGCGTTATTTATGCCTCTCATTATCTCATTATGTGTTGACATTAACGTCGTAGCTATTACATATAATAGTTCACTACTTCGCCTTTTTAATGATATTAATGCAATATTTAATTAAACTCTGTAATTTCCCTTTTTATCAAGTGTGTTTACTAAAAAGAATGTTATCGTCAAGCTACTACAAATAGTAGTTCAATATTTAGCTTTTTAAATGCAAAGATATTTATTTATTTGTTTCTTTCGAATTTGTTTTCTGTTTCTTTGGAGGCGGTGGTGGGTGGGGTCTTTATCAATCTACTTAAAATTAGCTCCACTATTACATGTGGATCCAACAGCAGCCCGTTGGAGACCATGTCCAGTTGACCTTTCATTTGACCAATCAAAACCTTACTTGCAAAATCATGCCAGTGATTTGAAAAGAATTTGAAAACATTCGGGATTATGCCGAGGGTATATGAAATGATTCGGGTAAATTACGAAGTATGCCGGAAACTAATTTCAATATAAAATTTTATATAAAATTCGTTTCAAGACGAAAAAAAACCTGTGATGGTATAGCCATAAAACCTGTTTATACTAGTATACAATCCAGAGTTTATTACTATTCCCCTGTCAATATTGAAATAGACCAACAAGTTCGCCTATTGCATAAATAGTCTCGCCCGATATTTTTAGAATTTGTACGCTCCCGAATAACACTATAAAAGGCGAAGTGTAATTGGTCGATATTTAAATTGTTATTTATAGATGAAATGTCACCTGGACATAGGAGTCCACGCAATGCTGTTAGATCTACTGGCTAGACCCAGTAGAGCTAATTTTAATCAGATTGGGTCTTTACTATTTTTGTACATAGCCAAGCAATATATACATTGTTTGATATACGTATATAAATATTCAATATAAATACAACAATTTAGGTGTGTTTGTATTTAGCATTACTAAATGATTTTGTAACATAGTGAGACGAGTTTATGAGTTTATTAAAACTGTAATTGTGTTTGTATTTGGCATTTGTAAAATACGTTATATAATATGGCGAGGCGTAGGTGTAGCTTTAGGTTGCGTTGTACCTAAACAGAAAGTTCCACGTCAGTGTTCGAGGTACACCATCAAATATTTACGGGTGAAAAGAGCTGCAGCTCTGATTGGCGAAAATATGAGACATTGTACAAATATTATTGTCAATAAATAAATACATTTGTATTTATTATACAGTTGCTATGCAGTATACATAAGAGGTTGAAATCAGTGCGGGATGTGGCAACAATGGAAATGCGATTTTAAGCAAAAACGGTGCTTGATAATAAAAACCTTCATGTCATGTCTTAAATGGTATGTAACCCCCTATTTCTTACAGGTAGATTAAATGTGAGGTGCTACGTTTTTTTATTGCTGTACTTCCTGGGTGAGTTAATATGTTGTTTACATCAGTTTTATTAGTAAAGGTTAATATTATCTGCAACAGGAACAGGTACATTGGAACTTTAATGCTAGATCTTGGTACAGAAAGGTTTTAGCCGATCTCTGTTAATAGCAGTTCACTCGTGCTATCTCAGCTGACCGGCTAATCTGGATACCTAAACGTGACTGGAAGTACGGCAGTCAAATTACATCTGTTCACGTATGTACAATATAGAACAGACTTATTGAAGATGGTAATCCAACAAAACGATCGTGTCAGGAAACGATCTACAAAATACGTTACAACCAAAAGTGACAATAGTAGTTTTGGTGGCCTTTTTACACCACGTGGGATATCGACTTGTGTATTATGTTTTACTAATAATAAACTATGCGATATGCAGTTGGTGTATTAATATATGATTGAAATTATAAAATAAAAGACATGGTTAAATATATATATATATATATATATATATATATATATATATATATATTAGTGGATAATATATAGATGATGACAGTTTTACATTGCTAACAATATCTATTCAAAAATAAATTCAGAAAGAAAAAATGCAAATCAGAATTCCTAGGAGAAAGTGACTGAACATCATGTTGTATTCAACAAGAAACTATGACGTAGATTTTTCTGTGTTCTGTGTACTTTTTATTTTTAGCCCCGAATTCTTTGGAAAAACACTGTTTACTCCCAGAGGCAGCACATTACCGCGTTTGCTATTATTGATTACGTGTACACGCTAAAGCTATGTATCAAACCATAAATAAATAAGTACATAAATACATAAGTACATAAATAAATAAATAAATAAATAAATAAATAAATAAATGGAATATTACACTTGCAACGATAACTGATCTCTAACAGATGCGTGCTAAAACCAAACAAATTAATAAATAAATAAATTTGTACCTGGTCCTGTTTTATTGACATAAAATAAGAGATACGCAACTGAATGTGTACATTTAGCGTCCAAGACGCCCGACCGATCCTCTTTAACCGAAATTAGACTTCATAACACCACTCGAAACAGGACTTGATTAAATATTTACAAGTGAGCCGAAATGGCGGCTGGCTGGAGGCGGATGCATTTTACAGACAATCAGCCACAGCTCAGTAACTTGTCGTTGGCACCGTCTAGTTCCGTTGACTGTGGTTCAGCCAGAGTCCAGCCATAAAGAGCTGACCAGCGACATTTCCTAGTCCTGGCCTTGATTCCGTTCAGGTGTGATATTATGACCATGGTTACTCGAGGCTATATTGGTCGTGAACCTGATATGGCATTTGCGTCATTGCTAGGAACGTGTCCTTTGTCTTTCTGAAATACAATTCTCGACTATTTCTTATAAAACAAATCAAAGCCGCAGAGTTTGATTCTTAATGTCGGGGATGTCCTTTCTCGTATTTGTGTGACTTTTTTTCTGATATAAGAGAATTTGGAGAACTGAAAAATACATTATATTAGGTGTACTGGATACCTTAGATCCAGGGTTCGAAACGCCAAATGCGACCAATATTAAAAAAATAATGACGCTAGTCTTCTTTAGAGCCACTATTAATATTTGTATTGCATATATTTATTCTACAGTAAAATCTTGCCCGTGGTTCATGGTTCTCTTACCATAATTTGCCAATATCCATTATTATTTTTTGGGCCAGCATATTTTTTGCCGAGTTTCGTGCCCTGCTCAGGTCATTCAGGTTTCATAAAAAAAAGAGTTAAAATATTGTTAGTAAACCTTTACTGTTCAGAAAAGGTTTGTTTAAAGTTTGATTTTGTTTAACGACACCACTAGAGCACATTGATTTATTAATCATAGGCTATTGGATGTCAAACATTTGGTCATTTTAACATATAGTTTTAGAGGGGATACCCGCTACATATTTCCCATTAGTAGATAACACATACCACGGTCTTTGATGTTTTGCCACTGGGCTACGTCTCGACCCTGATTTGTTCAGATTCGCTGATTAAGGCGGATTCAAACGCTGGCTGAGATTCAAACGTTAAATCCAATCAAACTTTCATTTAAGTTCAATCGTTACTAAGTAGATTAATTTAGATTCTAATTCACTCAAAGTCTAAAATAAAAGAGATTGTCAATATATTTACCAAATATTAAATGGTTAAACTCTAAACTCTAATATTTAAACGAAGGATTTGTATATGACACGAAATAAGCTGGAAAATGTTATGTTATACCTTTTTGGCTTCACCTTTTGATTTGATTTTCCTTTGAAAATGTCACCTTTGTCACCAACTAGGTTAAATGTCACCTTTGTCACCAACTAGGTTAAATGTCACCTTTGTCACCAACTAGGTTAAATGTCACCGTTGTCCCCAACTAGGTTAAATGTCACCTTTGTCACCAACTAGGTTAAATGTCACCGTTGTCACCAACTAGGCTAAATGTCACCGTTGTCACCAACTAGGTTAAATGTCACCTTTGTCACCAACTAGGTTAAATGTCACCTTTGTCACCAACTAGGTTAAATGTCACCGTTGTCACAAACTAGGTTAAATGTCACCGTTGTCACCAACTAGGTTAAATGTCACCTTTGTCACCAACTAGGTTAAATGTCACCGTTGTCACCAACTAGGTTAAATGTCACCTTTGTCACCAACTAGGTTAATTGTCACCTTTGTCACCAACTAGGTTAAACTTTGTTTTTGTTTAACGACAACCTACTGGATGTCAAACATATGGTCATTTTGACATAGTCAGAGAGAGGAAATTTTCTAGATTTTTCCATTAGTAGCATGAAATATTTTATATGCACCATCCTACAGACAGGATAGCACATACCACGGCCTTTGATATACCAGTCGTGGTGCACTACATGGACTAACTAGTTTAAGAAAATAGCTTGCTTTCCATGTACATCTTTAAAATGCAAGAGCTTAATTTATTTTCTCTTGCTTTTTTTTTTTGCTTTTTTTTTTTTTAAATGAGCTTCTTTTTCAAACGCAATAATAAAAATCATATCATATATATTAAGCATGTGGACAAATGACATATTGGTAAAAACTGTAAGTGAAATAGTATTTTATTCTTATTGGAAATAAACAATAAATCAAATGCGTTTGAAACAAAAATCATAACTTGGTGTTTATTGCAGTAACTCACCATTAATATGAAAACAATTTGCACGTTCGTTGTCTGAACATGTTTCCCAATAAAAGCTCATTGTTTATGTGGGGGTTTTTTGGGGGGTTTTTTTGGGGTTTTTTTGGAGGGGGGGGGTTGTTTTTCTGTCTTTTTTTTCAGTCTGCCACGATAACTAATGCTAATTGTTTTGTTTGTTGCTGTTTGTTTTTGTTGTTTGTTTTTTTTTGTCTGTTGGTTTGGGTTGGGGTTTTTTATTTGTTTGTTTGTTTGTTTTGGTGTTGTTGGGGGATTTTTTCGGATTTTTTATTGTTTTTTTGTTGGTTGATTTGTTGTTGTTGTTTTTTCTTCAAATGCATTTCATTCCATTTATTGCGATTTTATCAATTACAATTTTTACCACCATCTCATTCATCCGCATGCGAAGTATACATGATATGACATTTCTATAAGAACAATATACTTAATTTTGCACCGCTTAATTAGTTTCCGTGTAAGAATGTATGGCCAAACGAGTAACATCACCCTTGGGTGGTCATGTGGACTGGCATGTGAAGGCAGATTAAGAACATTTCAATCCTCGGCTCAACGTGACCATCCAGGTTTAACCCTAATTGGACATAAGCACGGAAATAAACTGAAATAAAACAAATAACTGTCATTTGATATGGAGGATCAGCCAGCTAGTAATTACAAATAATGAAAGTGACATTAATACTCCACATGCATGGCCATAATAGAGAAAGAGAGCCAGGAAACCTGACTGGACAAACCTCGTAGGATATGTCAGATATTACCAGCTGTATTAGATGGTTTATACGTCAGCTTACTGCGCCTTTGTGTGGATGATTAGATGAAGTATACCTATATATATGTATAGATAGTTTCATACATCAACTAGAACATGTTAATGTTGTAACTGGAGAAAAGGTAATTAAAATTAAGTTCAATACCTTTACTCTGGAAAGAATTAATGCAACATAGTGGAAATGCAGTACGGATCTTAAAAGATTATAATGTTCTAGCATTAAATCAATCAGCTGTTGTAAAAAATAATATAGCGAAATATGACAGAAATAACATTTTAATTTTATATTAATCATGATGGCGTGTTTTGGATTTTTCTTCTTTTTTCTTTTTTTTTGGTGTGGAAGCACCACACATTTTATTATTTTAATTCCTATTGAAAGTCAGGTAAATGTCGAACCATGTCGAATCAGATGTCATTATATATATATATATATTGTGTAACGACACCACTAGAGCACATTGATTTATTAATCATCGGCTACTGGATGTCAATATATATATATATATAATTGAAGAGTTCAGGCGCAAAACGCGATATATCCATTGTTCATTTTCAGTCAAAATGGGGTTTTTAATTGGTGTATATTGCGTTTTGATAAAAAAAAAAAAAAAACGGGATTTACCCAATACAATTTCATAAGGATCAATCACGTTTTGCAGCAAAACAGCGGGCCTACGATTAGCCCTTACTGACATACAATAATGACTTTAACTAAAAACTAGAAAGAAAGTGGTTTATATCGCGTTTTGCGCCTGAACTCTCTCTCTCTCTCTCTCTCTCTCTCTCTCTCTCTCTCTCTCTCTCTCTCTCTCTCTCTCTCTCTCTCTCTCTCTCTCTATATATATATATATATATATATATATATATATCGTTAGGTTTGAGCACCTCATAAAATATTGTTTAAACTTATTTACACATTGATATACCGTATGTTAAAATAGTCTCGGCATTTAAAAAAAAATATATAATCTTATTTACATATTGATATCTGTTAATAGAAAAATGTAATACTATAACTGGATAGTTGTTTATACTTTTCACAAGTCAATGATAAATTGATGATTTAAATAGACATATGAACTAACGGGATTCAAACAGTAATTTTAAATTTTAAAATCTTATATTATATACGCGTTTGTTGTCTTGTTCAGTATAATTCTAGGCATGTCACTATTGATCATTTTGAAAAGTTTGTTAAAGTTTGTTTTGTTTAACGACACCACTAAAGCACATTGATAAATTAATCATCGGCTATTGGATATCAAATATTTGGTTATTTTGACAAATAGTCTTAGACAGGAAGCCCGCTACGTTGTTTCCAAATAGTAGCAAGGGATCTTTTATATGCACCATCTCATAGACAGGATAGCACATACCACGGCCTTTGATATACCAGTCGCGGTGCAACAACAACAACAACAACAAGCCAGATGTATTAGCGATAACCATTAGTATGTTCTCATGTTTGATTATTTCTTGTACTTATACTTAGTATGTTAATTTACGAACATGTCCGAAGCTTACCGGAATACAAACACTATGTGCGGACTTAATATTTATCTGGCAACCGTGCAGATTAACCAACAAAGGCCATTCACATGTGCTAATGGTGATTGTTGCATATTATGTTGGTCTTAGCCAGATGAACCGAGCGCTTTGTATTGACTTTTATGTAAGTAAATATTAAGTATGGCAGTTTGGAACATCACCAATTTGTCGTAGCACGTGCACGCTGAAGCCGAAACCAATGCAGTGAGAATCATACATTGTTTGACTTATTGACAGTGACTTAGAAAATATTTCTACAAAATCACCCATTCCGTCTATTCAGTTGGCCCAGATAGACACCCAGAGTGCCAAGATTCGTTCTCTCGGACAAATAGCTGTTGATTTTACAAGTGGATCGTTGAATGGAGGGTGAAAGAAAGTCAATGTAATTTGCAGCAATTTACAGCATGTTTCTGAATCAAGAATCTATTTCTGTCTTTCCAACACTGAATCAGAGATTATTACAATCAACAGATTTGTTATCTTGTGAATCAACTGTATTGTACTACTGCTACAACTACTACTACTGACACTACTACTACTAATACTACTACTGTTACTACTGCTACTACTACTACTACGCCTGCTATTACTACTACTACTACTATTACTACTACTACTACTACTACTACTACTACTACTACTGCTGCTGCTGCTGCTACTACTACTACTACTACTACTACTACTACTACTACTACTACTACTACTACTACTACCGCTGCTACTACTACTAGTACTATTACTACTAGTACTACTACTACTACTTCATTTTCTTGTTGGTGGTATTGTTGTTGTTATTAGTACTAGTAGCAGTAGTAATATTATTATTATTAGTAGTAGTAGTAGTTGTAGTAGTAGTACTAGTAGTTTCTAAGTGGTGGTGGTAGTAGTTGTAGTTATTGTTGTTGTTGTAGTAATAGTAGTGGTAGTATTTTTGTAGTAGTGGTAGTATTTTTGTAGTAGTAGTAGTAGCAGCAGCAGCAGCAGAAGCAGCAGAAGCAGCAGCAGTAGTAGTAGTAGTAGTAGTAGTAGTAGTAGTAGTAGTAGTAGTAGTAGTAGTAGTAGTAGTAGTAGTAGTAGTAGTAGTAGTAGTAGCAACAGCAGCAGTAGTGGTAGTAGATGTGATGGTAATGGTAGTAATAGTAATTCACTTCTAATATAATTTCTGTGGTTTTATCCGATCAACACACCTGGTCAAGTACTATCTTCTTTAAATTGTTAAAGACGCAGATCTTAGTTTTCACCCGTACAAAATAGACATTAAGTTTAATTAATCTATAAATCTGTAACAACAGAATGAAACAAAAGTCTGTGACGTTGAAACGGTGAAATACCCTTAAAAATAGTCTAAAACTCGACTCCACAACTCTTACTTCTCAGACGCACATGCGCTTTTGAAAATACGAAAAATACCTTTTGTGATATTAAGAACACCAGGATGACCAGAAACACTTCTGATGTACGGATATGGATAATCTAAATAATAAAATATATGTAATGTATGACTTCAGTTATCAAAAACGGCTCTAATGGTAAAAACCCCAGATGTCTTAGTGTTTAAAAACTAGGGTCTGTCCCTTTAATACGAAATTCAGCTGCTAACATTTATATTCTATAGCGTGTTTAGCAAACTGCCTTTGCATTTTACGTTCAAATGCCATGGGAACAAAACGCATTATAATCTTGTCTAATACTTGAGTATTATATTCGTTAGTTTCCTTCTACTGCTTTATAATTCCACCTTGATTCGTCACAAAATATTACCTGGA
>NC_054700.1:5472363-5477773 GCF_016097555.1 Gigantopelta aegis | reverse complement strand
ATGAGCATGGTTAAAACTGTCAAGTCAAGTCAAGCATCATTTGTCGGCGGAGGTAACGGGACTCAAATGCCTAACTGTAAATGTCATTGAATGTAGCTTACGTTTAAAGGACAATGCAGTGGTTTAAAATTGCTGGGTTTTTTGTTTTCGGATAATTACATTTTAATTATTTCTTGCGAATATTAAGAAACACAACATACATATGAACAAACAAGCAAGCAAAACAAAACAAAACAGCAAAAAAGACCTTCAGAAAACCCATATGCATAAGAATTATACTGCGAAACAGATTTCTTCGGGGATATCAAAATGTTTATGCGTTTCTTAATTTTGTTTTGTTTTGTTGAAACAACTTGCGGATAGACAAAGCATAAATAATGACAGAATGCATTAAGCTTTATCATTACAAATTTATGACTTGTAACTGCGATCAGAATGTATTAACATTTCCATCAGCCTGCCATTGAGGCGAACAATCTTGAAAACAAACACGGCAGACCATTGGCTAAGAACTGTGTGCAAGGTGATTTATTATTGGATAGCCATTAGGTTGGCGCGATCAAGATACAGGGAAACCCACTAATGAAGATTTATTTAGATTATGAAAATTAATGTACTGATAGATATAGTTATACATTTCCTTCGTTTTTTGTAGACCATTAGAGAGCTTAAAACATCGATGGCTGTGATGCATTTGGATGTTAATTTAACAACTCAGCCGGTGGTTCTTTAATATAAATGATTTCGCCGTGGTAAGAAAACTGTGAGAAATGAGAAAATTCGATTTCTCGCCGCACCTTGTTAATTAATGAAAACTAAACCAAACAGCAGTGATGATAAAATGAAATACGATTGATAACATGGAGGGTGTCCAATAGCTACTCAAAAAGGGCGGTTCCAGAAATTAAAGAAAACTTGATTGATAACATGGATGGGGACCATTAGTCGCTTACTAAAGGCGTGCCAGAAATTAAATGCAGTGGCGCAGTGGTTAAGCCATCGGACTACAGGCTGGTAGGTACAGGGTTCGCAGCCCGGTACCGGCTCCAAACCAGAGCTAGTTCTTAAGGGCTCAATGGGTAGGTGTAAGGCCACTACACCCTCTTCTTTCTAATTAACCACTAACCAACTAACAACTAACCCACTGTCCTGGACAGACAGCCGAGATAGCTGAGGTGTGTGCCCAGGACAGCGTGCTTGAACCTTAATTGGATATAAGCACGGAACTAAGATAAAAGGAAATGATGAAAGGACATACGATTAATAACATGGGGAATGTCCAATAACCACTCAGTAAGGGCGGTTCCAGAAATTAAAGGAAACTTGATTGATGACATGGATGGGGCCCATTAGTCGCTTACTAAGGGCGTGCCAGAAATTAAATGAAACAATTGATATCATGGAGGGGGCTCAATATTCGCTCAAATAAGGTTGGTTCAAAAACATTAAATGAAACATGATTGGTCACTACTAATACGATGCCATTTAGATTTCTTTCTTGCAGACATTCCAAAACTTTTTAAAGGACCAGTAGAACATAGTTTAGTTCAACAACGAGATAGCATTAGCAACTACTAAAATAATGTCATTTGGATTTCTCTTTTGCAGACATTCCAAAACTTTTTAAAGGACCAGTAGAACATAATTTAGTTCTACAACGAGATAGCATTAGCAACTACTAAAATAATGTCATTTGGATTTCCTTTTTGCATACCTTCCAGGACTTTTTTAAGGAACAGTAGAACATAATTTAGTTCTACAACGAGACAGCATTAGCAACTACTAAAATAATGTCATTTAGATTTCCCTTTTGCATACATTCCATGACTTTTTCAAGTTATAATTGTATTTCATGTCATAGTCATAGTCATAGTCGTAACCAGTAGACATTGGGGAGGCTGCTGATTTCGAGAGCGTAAAGCAAAGTTTCTTGGGGTTTCCGGGGGGTATTAGGTATGCTCCCCCCACCCCCACCCCATAAAATTCTTAAAACTAGATGTCCTAAAACGCAATTTCCTGCATTCTACAAACAAACAAAATATTCATCTCTGCCTTAAGATTTACTATCAATAATATTTTTTATTCAGATTCAGAATTTCGGGGTTGCCAGAGCCTTCTCATAGTCATGGGGGCGAGACGTAGCCCAGTGGTAAAGCGCTCGTCTGATACGCGGTCGGGTTTTGTTTGACCTATTAGCTATGTACATGTATTTCTCGTTCTAGCCAGTGCACCACGACTGGTATATCAAAGGCTGTGGTATGCGATATTCTGTCTATTGGGTGGTGCATATAAAAGATCCCTTGGTCCTAAAGGAAAAACAATGTAGCGGGTTTTCTCTCTAAGACTATATGTCAAAATTATCAAATGTTTGACATCCAATAGCCGATGATTACTACATCATTGTGCTCGAGTAGTATCGTTAAACAAAACGAACTTCACCCGAGTCGTGATTATAGTGCTAGTCACTCTATTTAAGTGTGTACATTTACGTATCTACATCAAATTAATGTTCAGGCACGTCTTTCCGGGCCAAACGTCTGACATCGCCTGTGGCCGGATCCGGCACGAACTTCCTATTAATCCAATTGAAACCCAAACACGTTAGCTTGTTAAAAGCCAAGATGATGACAAAAAATAAATAAACTATTGTGTTGTTTATTGATTGTGGTTGTTGTTTGTATTTTGTTTTGTGGATTGTCCTTGAAGTGTCATTTTACATATCATTTATTACAAGCAAATTCATTAAAACGAAAACGTCGCTGAAAGCTCAATACAGTGGCATGATTTGTTCAGCGCTGGAATTAAGATGCATAATGCTATTTTACTTTATTCCCTAATCTTATCATCATCTAGTGTAAATTTCGAGTACTCGGGTCCGAGTCGAGTTTGACCCTTGAATACTCGAATTCAATATTTTGGACTCGTGGAGGCCCTAGTGTCAGGGTGTATTAAACATCACGTCCACGGGATCCATAAAACTGAACTCGATACAGATCAGTGCAAGATACATGTATTATACAAATACTAGATATAACTCGAGATTAGCACCGGAACGTTTAGATGTGATGTGATGTATTTTAATAATTAAACACAATGTTCTATTGTAAAATAGAAATACAACTAGGGGCCTACGCCATTAAAAAAAAATCGTGTTTCTGCTTAAAATTTGCTTTAAAAAATAATTTTAAAATGAGAAAAAGAAAAGAAAAAAAACCCTAGGCTAGCGGAAAATGCCACAGCACATCGCTATTTTCTTTGTATATAACTTCTCGGATAAACGTACTTCTATTTAGGTTCCATGATCATACGTGAGATTCATTGATTTGTCTGTTTTTGCGTTTGCTGCGATAAATGTTCGTGAATTAATAATCGATTCGAAACGTCTAGTCGACATAATTCAATCAATTGAATAAAAACAAAAATTGAATGTAGGTCAGACTGAAAAGGACGGAGAAAAAGTCGTCTGATCTGATTGAATTTCGTGAGTAGACGCGTCGGTCTCGGACAATGGTTTAAAACCCGTGTGTGTCCAGGAGATCTAGAGCCCTGTTTACTTTGTCTGAACATTTACTTTGTTTTGGCTAATTGTAACTGGCATCTGGCGAAATATTTTCTGATCAAATTTGCAAAAAAGGTTTCGTCGTTCAGCTTAACCCATGAGTATTGCACTGTATGTGTTATTCGTTGATATGAACTGTGTGCAAATTTATGTTTTTATTAATTATTTAATTTTTAATTTGTCAGGTCTGGTGATTATGGTACGAAATGACTTCTTGCAATAGTACGAAATGATCATGGAACGAAATGACTAAGGTACGAAACGACGAATTACCAATGATACAAAATGACCCGAAATCAATAGTTTTTTTCATTCTATTATATTCATTAAATGTTAGGCGCCAAAAAAAGTCTAGGGAGAGATCGCGAGCGCTTGTTCTACTGAACGCACTTCTGTTGTTCTGGTTGATGCCACTTTTTAAACTCCACCTTTCACCTAGCCAGAGTTCGGTGTCGCATCATACGACGTCACTTAGGGGCGTGGTGCATGTCAGTTACCGCATAAATTTACTCGTTGTATGCATGGGTATTTGCATACTTCAATGAATTGATTGACAGCAGATAGACCCTCGAAAGTGTGCAAATAACCATACTTACCATTTGTAAGTTTATGCGGTACTTTAACACAGAAAATAATCGATATGAAAGCAGAATTCGAAATTGTGAAGACATTTTATTTATAAGCAAAAGGACCAATTGTTTACCAAGTGTCATCGTTGCGTGGGGTTTGTTAAGATCTGTTTGTGAGTTTGCTATATATTCAAACTCGATCGACAATATACCATATAATTTTTTTGTTTTTAAAGAAAAAAATCATTGAAGACAAAAGAAGGATTACAAAACAACATTACACAGATTTGTTAATTGCTGAAATCTCGCTTCACTACATTAGAAGTTCACTTCCAAATATAAAATACAAACACAACTACGGTGTTAGTATACACTTTTATTACATACCCATTTAACCTTACTTTGACTTTGTAATAAAATAAAATCTCGCGTGTGTAGTTCACGTGTTCATTCGAATGACGTCATGTCCCTAGCCAGGACGCTCAGCGTTCAGTCAATTCCACAACATTAAAAACTAAACTAAGTAAATTGAGTTATTTAATTAAATCTTTGTTAATCATACTATAAAAAGGTGATATGTAATAAACACAGAACAATGTACATGTTGTTTCCCATGCTATTTATTGCACTCGTTGATTGTTTCTATCAATTGTTATATCATACACTGCCTTCATCTCTCGCCATGGATAGGGGCGGGATCGATCCCCGTCGGTGAGCCCATTGGGCTATCTCTCGTTCCAACCAGTGCACCACGACTGGTATATCAAAGACCATGGTATGTGTTAACCTGTCTGTGGGATGGTGCACATAAAATATCCCTTGTTACTGATGGAAAAAAATGTAGTGGGTTTCCTCTCTAAGACTGCAGGTCAAAATTACCAAATGTTTGAAAGCCAATTATAGCCGATTATTAATAAATCAATGTGCTCTAGTGGTGTCGTTAAACAAAAACTTTCTTTCTCTCGCCGTTGTTTTTATACTTATAACACTAATGAAACGAACAACGCCCTACTTTCGAAAGTTAAAATGGAGAATAATACATTTTTGCATGACCTAAATTAACGAGTTTGGTCACAGGATAACGAAGAATGACGCGCAATAGTATGACAATTAATATGGATGGTCTATTCTAAATGATTAGTTAACAATAATATTAATAATATATCGTCGACATTATAGCTCTAAGGATTATTAATCTTTTGACGGTAGTTCATAAATGCATATTGGCATACTGACATATTGGCATACTGACATATTGGCATACTGGCATGTTGACATACTG
>NC_054700.1:5417363-5467363 GCF_016097555.1 Gigantopelta aegis | reverse complement strand
TGTAGTTCGTTTTCAATGAAAGCAACAAGAAGTTATGCCTGTGCTTACGTTATGTTATTTGGGTGGTGAGAAGGAAAATCAATATTTAATGTGATTATTTCTAAACAGCTAATAGTGAGCAACAAAGACAAACAGAAACAAAATTGATTACAATTTACAATGCCCATTACTATTTTTTATTTTGTTGCTCTGTTTGTTGTTGTTGCTGTTGTTTTTGTTGTTGTTTGTTTTGTTTTGCGGGGTGTGGGGGGGGGGGTTGGGGGGTTGGGGGGACCCCAGAGACGTCTAAGTTGGGGATAATTCTCTCTTTTTTTTTTCTTTTTTTTTTTTTTCTTTTTAGTTTGTGTCACAAGTCAAGGGTACTAAAATAAGAACCATATTATATTTTAGAACATTTATTGTAAATACTTGGGTAATTGAGAATATATTGTTGAACTGTGTGTCATAGCTTGCTAAGGCAAACTATATTTTTATACTGTAATCACTAGCAGAGGTGTTTGTAAAGAACTTGGGCTTGGGCTTACATTGGTGAACACTTTTGGTTGTGAGTGAAGCATGCATAGTGGGGATATAGTTGGGAGATGTAATGAGTTGTGGGCAGTCACATAACGTTCTTGAGAGAGAAACTGTGTGTTAAGATATTGTGAAATATTTTATTCTGTATAACTCTGGGTTGATGACAACCGTAAGTAGATTTTGTTTGTTTGTTGTATAACTGTGGTATACTATTGTGTATATGTGTTAGTAGTTGTATGTAACGTCATTGCAAAACAAAAGTCTTAAGTAAATCTGATTTATGTAATATTTAAGACCCTTGTGAAGTGCGGACATTATATTAAGAGAAAATTGTCTAACATCTGATATGGTAATATAAATATTACATGGTTTTGATTAGGGTATATTGTATTTCAGTGTATTTGTGTATTGGGTCTTGGTGATGACGAACGTAGATGATGTATTCTGGGAGTTGGCGAAGAGTGAGTCTGGTGAATGGCGGTGGTGATAATGGTGAACAGAGAAGATGATCAGTGAATGATCGTGACAACGGTGTCAATGATTTTGGCGAACGACGAAGGTGATCTGTGAATGATCCTGACAAAGAGTGTTGATGATTCGGGTGAATGATGGTGGTAATACTGGTGAATGGAGGAGATGATCAGGGAAGGATCGTGATGAGGGTACCAATGATTATGGTGAACTGAGATGATCAGTGAATGACCGTGACGAGGGGGTTAGTGATTCTGGTGAACGACAGGGGTATTAATAGTAAACGACAACGGTGATCGGTGAATGATCATTATGAGGTGTGATGATTCTAGTGAATGATAATAATGATAATGGGGAATGGGGAAGATGATCAGTGAATGATCATGACAAGGGTGCTGATGAGGGTGACTTATGATGATGAATTGTGAAATGTGATGAATAGTGGAGACAGACATTTTAGTATTATTTCGTGGTTAAAAGATTTTTACTCTATTTAATATTGATTCATAGTTTAATTTACATGTGATATGTGTTACATGCGTGAAGGTGCAATATGTATTGGTTGGGAGGGAAGTGTTATGTAAATAAATGTGTATGAATGATTCCTGA
This sequence comes from Gigantopelta aegis, assembly GCF_016097555.1. Lineage (NCBI taxonomy): Eukaryota > Metazoa > Mollusca > Gastropoda > Neomphalida > Peltospiridae > Gigantopelta > Gigantopelta aegis. Next base: position 5,465,767 of record NC_054700.1, on the reverse strand, counting down.
GTTGTCTTGTTTCTTTTGGGATACCGACCCGTGACAGTTTGTTTGTTTGTTTTTTGTTTTGTTTGTCTTTGGGGTATTTTTTTAACTATTAATGTGCTTTTATTACATTAATACATTAACGCAGTTATATACTTAACTCCAAAAGAAACGCGAATACGTAGATTGGAGGTTTTGAGTGCACTCATTGAAATACGTCCCAAAGTTCTTAAAATAATCGTTTCTATGAAAAACTTAAACAATTCGTAAAGATGAGATTTCATGTTATTGACATGTTAAAAATCGAGGTCGCATTGTCATTTGAAATGTCAAGGCCATGGCGCTTCTTCAATGGCGTCACATGCCACTCAAACATGTCCACTAATAGCGGGTGTGTCCGCCATTGCTGGCCATGACCGCCGCACACGTCCTACCCATGGAGAGGAAGAGGTTCCTGAATAAGGCCCTGGGCACGTTGTTGTAGGTGTCCACGACGGCCTGGCGGAGCTGCTGCTGTGTCACCACGGGAGCAGGGCGTTGGTTCATCATGCGCTGAACCTCGTCCCACAAGTGCTCGATGGGGTTCAGATCCGGGCTTAAAGCTGGCCAGTCCATTGTGATGATGTTGTGCTGTGCCAGGAATGCCTGGGTGGCCCGTGCCGTGTGGCCTGGCGTTGTCGTGCTGGTAAACCATCTGACGGTGACCCGCGAAAAAAGGCACCACCACAGGCGTGAGCACTTCGTCGATGTAGCGCTGTGCTGTGACGCCCCTGCCGCGTCCTCGGCCGTTGTTGTCGAAGATGACAGGTTGTACACGACGTCCCCAGGATATGGCACCCCACAGCATGACGGAAGGCCCTCCCCAACGGTCCCTCTCCATAACACACGCATCTATGAAGCGCTCACCTCGACGCCTCCACACCCTCATACGACCGTCGGCCCTATCTAAGCAGTATCGGCTTTCGTCGGAGAAGACGATGTTCTGCCACTGTCGGTTCCGCCACTGTCGATGCAGAACAGCCCAGTTGTGTCGTGCAAGGCGGTGTCGCTGTGTGAGACGTTGTCCAATGTACGGTCGACGACAGTTCAGATGGATGGCGATCAGACGACGTCGTACCGTGGTGTAGGAAACGGGGCGGTTGTGGGTTCCCACTGTCTGCCGGGCTGTTGTGGTGGCTGGTACGAACCGATCACGAATGTGAGTTCGGACGATGTAACGGTCCTGGCGCTGTGACGTCACTCTGGGACGGCCGCTACGTGGACGGTCGACGACGTTGTTGTTCTGTAGAAATCGGTCTATGAGACGGTAGATTCTCGAGACATGGACACCGAAAGCACGTGCAACCTGCCTGGCATCCATTCCGGCCTCCAAATTCCCCAAAGCTCTATGTCTGGAATCAGCGTTAAGTCGTGGCATCGTTGTATCGCTACTCGTAAAATGAGTTGAACATTGCTGTCTGGCGTTTCTTTTATACCCAGGCCTGGTAGTGTTTCACGTGCAATTCGCATCTTTCATGATCCACCCGTTTTGCATTCCAGATCGATTTTGGTCATCAATTTCAGCACGTGCGTGACGTCACACTGTACTCGTTTTTTTCATGCGTTATGTGGAATTGGATACGCTGACAAGATGGCTATTGGTCAACTTAATCGATTTGTACATAGTTTATTCAAATGTGGGTTTTTTAATATTTTAAAATTTTCGCGTTTCTTTTGGAGTTAAGTATATATAACACTTCGGTTTGCATTACGTGGAACAGCTTACTATTTTAAATATACCATCATGAATATATTTTTTTTCTTCTATTATACCAACAATTCAACCGGTTTAGATTCCTGGGGGCGTTTGTAAAACTGGTCTCGGATCCCACCGAGGCTTTGAGTTGACGCTGAAAAACATGGTTACCAATAATTCACCAAAATGTTTCATTACATTTCTCAACTTAGACGTCTCTGAGGTGAATTGATCTATCCGTTGCGGTCACCGTGATGCCAGTAATTGGTTGACGAACGAGAGGTCTTTGCTAACAAACGAGTCCAATTGAATGACGATGTCGTGGATGATGACACTGGGATCTTTGGACTCGAGTAATCGAATATTTCTATGCATTTGTTATGTCTCTGTGGACGATAGGTGAAAATCCCGGACTGTTTGGCATCTGGCGATCTGGTGCAACAGGTACAACTGTTGTTAAATACACTGCGTGTGTAATGATATTACAAGGGTACGAACAAGGGTAATCTAATTGAGAACTAGGATAACGAGTGTAGAACCGCGGAGTGCAGTTTGAGACGTTTAGTACGGAAAGGAGGTACACAAACAGTTATTAAGTTCTTTTTTCTATTATTTTGTGAGGAAGTGCATACAGTAGACCATTGCTACTAATCAAGGGATCGTTTTTACGACTGATATGAATGCCCCACCCACCCCACTCCATCAGAATTGGCCGTTGTAGTTGGGTAGTAGACAACCGAGTTGTGATGCGATTGATTGTATTGGCAATCGTTCTCGATGGACATGGTTTTTCCCCGTTCCAACCAGTGCCCCACGAAGTTAAAAATTGTTTTGTTTAACGACACTACTAGTACACATTTACTAATTAATCGTCGGCTACTGCATGTCAAACATTTGGTAATTCTGACACGTAGTCTTCAGAGAAAACTTTATATTTTTCAATGTGCAGCAAGGAATCTTTTTAGACAGGACAGCACATACCACGGTCTTTGATATACCAATCATGGGGCATTGGGTTCGAAGGGGAAAAACTATCACATAATGAGCCCACTGAGGGTAGGTATTCTATCATTAGAGCCAATTACCACTGGCGAGCGGTCTATCTTATCATCAAATGCTGTGGTATGTGCTGTTCTCACTATGAGTATATAACACATTCCTTTTTGTAGCTTATGTAGCGGTAGCGGGTTTCCTTTCTCACGTTTTATATATCATGTCAAAAGAATCAAGTTTAGACACCAAACAGCTGTAGTTAAAATTGTGTGTGTGTGGGGGGGGGGGGGGGGGTCTAGTTAAGTTGGTAAAGCGCCAGGCTGGGGTGCTTGGATCGTGGGATCGAACCTCGTAGATGGACCCATTGGGTTTCTCGGTTCCAACCAGTGTTCTACGACTGGTATATCAAATGTCGTGAAATGTGCTGTCCTGTCTGTGAGTAAGTGCATCTGAAAGATCCATAGGGCAGGACTTAGCCCAGTGGTAAAGCGCACGCCTGGTGCGTGATCGGTCTACGATCGATCCCCGTTGGTGGGCCCATTGGGCTATTTCTTGTTCTAGCCAGTGCACCACGACTGGTATATCAAAGACCGTGGCATATGCTATCATGTCTATGGGATTGTGCATATAAAAGATCCCTTGCTACTAATGGGAAAATGTAGCGGGTTTCTCCTCTATGACTATATGTCAAAATTACCAAATGTTTGACATCCAATAGCCGATAATTAATAAATCGATGTGCTCTAGTGCTGTCGTTAAACAAAACATAACTTAACTGTTAACTGGAAAATGTAGACGTTTTTTTTAAGACTACGTGTCAAACTAACGAAATGTTTGACATCCAATAGCCGATGATTAAAACGCATTGTGCTCTAGTGGTGTCGTTAAACAAAACAAACTTTAACTTTGGTAAAACCTGCGTTTTACAGGCGGCAGATTCACGTTAAGTGCCTAGGGTTTTTTTTTATTCTTACACATACATTTGTTTATCAACAAAAAGTTGAAAGTTAAAGTTTGTATTATGTATTAACACTAATTAATCGGCTATTGTATGGGATGGCATCCATACTGTCGAGATTTAGACAACAAAAATATTATATTTAAAATGGAATCTGCTCTCACGCGAACGCCTTTTCTTCTTCTTTTGTCTTAGAATTTGAATATTCATTCATTTATGACCTTGACTTAAGATCTGATAACAAGCTAAATTTAGATACAGGACTTGCAAATATGAGAAGAAAAAAAAGAAAAAAAAAGAAAAAAAAAGTTAAATAGTTGATGTATAATTTACGAATACTAGCGACTGAATTTACTGATGAGTTCCACTGTTGTCAAGGTAACGTGCGTGGTTTTAATGGAATGGTTTTTCGTTGTGAACGTAAAATACGTTTTTGTGGTCACTTAATATCGATATTGGAGGAATGCTGGATATCGGGTAACCTTGAAAGAATTGACACTAAAATACATTAATGTATTCGGGAAAGGTTTCGAGTTTGCGGTTATACTGGGGAAAATAGCGGCACTAATAGACCAGTGAGCTGTATTTTGTAATCGTGGATCTAAATACAGGTTTCTCCTTTTTCGTCAGTCTAAAATATACTAACCTGGTTGAGGATGTAGACAAACAGTATTTGGAGTTAAAGACTTCTTTTGCTTGCTTGTTTGTTTATTTGTGGTTGTTTGTGTTTTATAAGTGATAATGAAGTTAGAATTAAGATATAGATTTAGAAAAATTAAAGTGAGGTTTTCACAAACTTGCCATTCTAGCGGTTCCAGTCAACACACATTTTAGATGCAGAGAAAAGAAAAGAAAGAAATGTTTTATTTAACGACGCACTCAACACATTGTATTGAAGGTTATATGGCGTCAGACACATGGTTAAGAACCACATAGATATTGAGAGAGGAAACCCGATGTCGCCACTTCATGGGCTCCTATTTTCGATTAGCAGCAAGGGATCTTTTATATGCACCATCCCACAGACATGGTAGTACATACCACGGTATTTGATATACCAGTCGTAGTGCACTGGCTGGAACGAGAAATAGACCAATGGGCCCACCGACGGGGATCGATCCCACACAGACCGCGCATCGAGCGAGTGCTGTACCATTGGGCTACGTCTCGCCCCTTTTAGATACAGAGAATAATACATGAGTGGCCGCTGGACACCACTTAACTCACAACAAGTTGTTTTAAAATGTATCTAACGATCGAAAGCGAGTTTGATTACGTTTTTAAACAACGCGTTGTAAGATAAATGTATCTGACGGGCACGAATGTATTATTCTATTTCTTACATATCCTAAAAAAAAACCCAGGTTTTAAGCAAATTTTAACATCTGTTTTGACTAAAAATTATTTACAGCCTTTGCACTTGTAGCTAACTTATGCGTCACAGACCCATGAATGCCAGGTTAACTATACGTCACAATGTAATCGATTTCGATCGTGCTGTTGTTGTCGTTTTTTTTCATTGGATGTATGGCTCTGGTGACCTGGCTATCGCCTAGGAGCAGCCAGTCGTATGCCTTGAAATTGGCAACAAATGTATGATGTTCTCACCAACGGGTGTGTAAGCAGTTAATATTATATATTGTGTGAGTGCGTGCGCATGTGTAGGTGTGCGTATGTGTGTGCGTGTCCTCTCTTTAAGACAATACTGGAAGCATTACTGGTTTATATTTCTGATACCACCTCTAGCACGTGACGTTAGTCTTGAGAATCGGTTGGAATTTCATCGATCATCGGTTATAATCGGTTTCTATCAATCGATATAACTTCGATTATACAATCGATTATAATTATACGAAGTTAAGATGGATTTCAATTGTTACGATTTTGCACCTATTCATTTCAACATATTTTCGTGATTGTATCCAATTAAGGCTCAAGCACGCTGTCCTGGGCACATACCTCGGCTATTTGGGCTGTCTGTCCAGAACAATGGGTTAGTTGTTAATTGTTAGTGATTAGTGAGAGAGAAGATGGTGTAGTGGCCTTACACCTACCCATTGAGTCGTTAAAACTCGCTGTGGGATGGAGCTGGTATCGGGCCTTATGTCCGATGGTTTAACCACTACGCCACCGATTATCGTATTCTCGGGATAGACCGTACAAATCGGTAATTTTACCTTTAACACATTCTCAATATTTGTTTTTCTTATGTACATATGAAAACAAACCCAAACACCAGCATATTTATATATCATTTCCATCATTCAAACTGTAGGATTTCTCGCTCTAGCCAGTGCACCACGACTGGTATATCAAAGGCCGTGGTATGTGCTATACTGTCTGTGGGATAGTGTATATAAAAGATCCCTTGCTACTAATGGAAAAATGTAGCGGGTTTCATCTCTATGACTGTCAAAATTACCATATGTTTGACATCCAATAGCCGATGATTAATAAAATCAATGTGTTCTAGTGGTGTCGTTAAACAAAACAAACTTCTTCTTCTTCTTCAAACTTTAGGAACAAATACAGTTAATATTTTTTGCGACAATCCATTAAGGATGTTTTGTGTTTTATGTTCGTTCATCACATCGGTGCATCTCAGTTGATCAACTATCGATTATATCGATCACTGGAAGATCACTAGGTGAAGTCGTGAGTCCGATCTACAGCTACAGCTTGATTGATCGCATGTGAGTTGTGGGTCGGGAGATCGCTCTGACAGACGAAAGTCCAAAATTCCAACTATATATAGCTTTTTCTAATATAAAACACATCACTGGCATTGCATATCAGGCACGCATCGACGTGAATGATGGAGAAATTTGCATATCTTGTCGTGCCAGGCATACACTGTGGATTTCACGGTGTGATGACTTACCTGCACCAATTGTTTACACGCATTGTCGTTCATTTCCCTTGGAGTACATCTTTAACTCTTTCGCTGTCGGCAAATAGAGCACCTTGATTTATCAATTATCCGCTATTGGATGTCAAACATTTTGTAATTTTGACATACAGTCTTAGAGAAGAAACCCGCTACATTTTTGCTTTAAAGACATTTCTCATATCTTTAACCCTTTCGCTGTTGGCAAATAAACGTTTGGGTTGTTTTTGTGGGGGTTTTAACGATACCACTAGAGTGTATTGATGTATTAATCATCGGCTATTGGATGTCAAACATTTGGTCATTTTGGCATACAGTTTTAGAGAGGAAACCCGCTACATTTTTCTATTAGTAGCAAGGGATCTTTTTTATGCATCATCCCACAGACAGGATAGCACATACCACTGCCTTTGATATACCAGTCGTGGTGCACTGGCTGGAACGAGAAATAGCACAATGGGCCCACCAACAGGGATCGATCCGCACTTTAAGCGAGTACTTTACCATTCGGCTACGTACCGCCGACATTTATATGCAAGTAGTGTGTAATTTGATTGGCATATCTGTCAGCCAGTTGGATTGGGAAAACAAAGAGTCTACGAAGACAAATCTTCAACCTCTCGCACTATCACTGAGACTTAGAAAGTTAAAAATTGTTTTGTGTAACGACACCACTAGAGCATATTGATTTATTAATCATCGGCTATTGGATGCCATTTTAACACAAAGTCTAAGAAGACACTGGCTACATTTTGCCCCATTATTAGCAAGGTGTTTTTTATATGCACATTCCCACAGACAGAACAGTACATACCATGGCTTTAGATATACCAGCTATGGAGCAAAGGTTAGAACGGAGAAAAACAATAAGAGAATGGGTCAAATGACGTTAGCAAATCGTCATACAGGTTGCTATTTCCATGCAACGACCAATTTGTATATAAATAAATCATATATTGCATATTCCACAAATAAAAAGAACGGTTTGAATCCACTAACACTAATGTGGGTGTGTATAATTATATGCACGTACATACACAAACACACACGCGCACACACACACACACACACAGAAAGAGAGAGAGAGACAGAGAGACAGACACATAGAGAGATAGTATGCTTTCTTACCATACCAAACAAAATAGATTCGTGCTAGATCAAAACGTTCTTTGTGTTTGTGCAATATGCAATACAGTATTTTTGAAGCGGTTGGAACGAATAAACAACACGTCTGATATGAAGATGGATTATCTAACCAAAAACAAATAATACTCCTTGCTGATTCTTGTCACTACAAAACGTTTTTTTCGTGGATTAAAAATAAAGAAGGCGATAATCAATGTTTGTAATGTGAAATGAATCTGGATATAGTACGGATTACACCTGCTGTCTTTGACAATCAATAGAACACGAGATTATTTCAATATTAACATAGGAGGTACAGTGTGTGTTTACAGCACAGGGGTATCATTAGATCGCCGATATTTGTGTACTTTTACCATAACTGAACCTTTACATTTGAAGTCGATTCCTGGGTTTTTTCTTTCTCTGTGCATGACTTAAAGTGTTCCATTACCCCGCGATGACAGAGATTACACTGTAATAATAGAATTTCTGATGCCAGGTCAGGAGGACAGGTCGCTCGCTAGACTGCTTTTCGCGCAGTTTGTTTTGTTTAGCGACACCACTAGAACATATTGATTTAATAATCGTCGGCTATTGAGTGTCAAACATTTGGTAATTCCAACATAGTCTTAGACAGGAAACCGGCTACATATTTTTTTAGTAGTAGTAGCAAGGGATCTTTTATATGCACCATTTCACAGACAGGATAGCACATACCACGGCATTTGATGTACCAGACGTGGTGCACTGGATGGAGCGAGAGATAGCTCAATGGGTCCACCGACAGGGATCGATCCAAGAATGTTAAATTAATGCGATATGATAGAAAACGGTGGTTCTAATCAAATTTGTTCGCGAGCGGTCGCTATTTCTATCACGCCACAGTTCTTGGCATTATGATCAAGAGCTATATAATGACGACTTTTTGATATGTTTGAAATTCGGATGATGTGACCCTTTAACAGTTCCTCGCTTGATGCACGGTCTGTCTGGGATCGATCCCCGTCGGTGAGCCTCTCGGGCTATTTCTCGTTTTCGACAGTACACCCCGACTGGTATGTCAAAAGCCGTGGTATGTGGTATCATGTCTGTGGGGTAGTGCATATAAAAGATCCCTTGCTACAAATAGAAACAAGTAGCGGATTTGCTCTTTAAAACTATTTATGTCAAAATTACAAAATATATGTGACATCCAAAAGCCGAAGATTAATAAATCAATGTGCTCTAGTGGTGTTGTTAAACAAAACAAACTTATTTTTTATGTTCGCGATCGCTCGCTAAACAGGATTTAGCGTCTAACGTTAAATGCAATATGATAAAAGACTGTTACTAGTAAATTTGTTGGCGAGCGCTCGCCATTTTTAACACGTCACAGTAACTGTTCTTCGCAGTATGATGATCAGTTAAATAATGACGGGTTTTTTGGTACAAGTGATACAATCAGTTTACAAAATTTATTCACCATTAGTTTACAATTCCAAATAGCACCTATAATCAGTTTTCTGCTTAAAGGGACAGTCCTGAGTTTACAACCGTTGTAAAATGTTTCCGACCAATAGAGCCTTTTCGATGACGTAACATACAAATTAAATACATTTTTTAAATTTAAAATATCAGTGTCGGTATTTAAAGTGTTTGTTGTTGCCCTAATGCTTGTAGTAGCCCAACGATAATTTTACTTCCCAATAACTTGGTACGTACGAAAAATTATATATCACGAATTAAAGTTAAAACTGAGTGCTACAAACATTAGTATACGACCGCAAAAACATTCGATATACAGACAATGGTATTCTAAACAAGAAAATGTATTTAGTATGAAATAGTAGTCGCCAACAAGGCTCTGTTATCGCAAACATCTTACAATGGCTGCAAACTCAGGACAGTCCCTTTAAGCCATATATATCCATATCCTAAAGAAAATAATAAAATACCAAATGTTAATTGCACTCTTACACAGCAACAACAGACTCGTATGTAGTTAATATCGTTGTAGATTTTTTGTTCGCAATTTTCAAGTATCATCACAATTTTTACAAAGTGCATCTAAACGTGAGACACGATCCGTTTCAGAGCGTCGATATAGAGAAAACCACATTTACACGTTTGGCCTGAGGGTGAAAATAAAAGTTCAATTTTTCGAGCAATTTAACTGCTATTTGATATCATGTATTAAAGTATTTCCAATTTCCTTATTCATTTACCACAGCATAATAACTCAGACATATTGAGTAGCTTCAGGGGCAACCGCGATTTCGGAAATCCATGATGCTTCGAACTTTAATTAAAGGCATATTGTAACAGACAACTTTAATGGTCTAACGAAGTATTACCTGAACAAAAATAACTTGATTTGTCCCTAAATGTACTTTATTCAGCCATCTTCATAACCACCATACTCCATTTATTAATGACATTTTGCAAAAATAATTGAATTATGGCAATGGTCCATAATTCAAAAACTAAAATTGCCGAGAGGGATGACATGGATTTCACTCTATCATGGTTCAGTTAAGGTAATGCAATAGCTAGATTTGGTTTCCAACAATTAATGTAATTTTTATTTATTATCCATTTTTAGAGAAATAAGGTCCTTAAATCCGTGACAGTATGCCTTTAAAAGCCAAATGTCATCTCCACAAAAGTAAAGCAAAATCTAAATCGTTAGCCTGTCTGCATAAAACGAAACGAAAAGCACGACGTAACACAAAGCCAGCTTATATAATATTCTTGAAACGCGAAGAGCATGACTGGCACAGAACTATCGCGTAAATGTCACGCTATCGTCCAGTACAATAGTAACAGTTAACAGTTATTGCAGTGTATGGGATTCAATGAGATGTTTTTTATAAATACGTTTGCTGACGGCGCGTTTCTTATTATATGACAGGTCTTTTGGCCATAAAATATTAATCTTTTGAAAAAGCGTCGGATATTATTTTGTAGTTGATTGTGGTAAATGATGGAATAATGATGTGGCGACCATTGTTTTTCTGAGCGAAACAGGACAGAAAGGTCGATGTTCTAGAATATTGAAACTCAAGGTACAATTTTATCCGACGTTGCGTGTTGGCTATCTGCTTGTCGGAGGATTTTATCGTGTGAACCCTTATAATGTCAAACTCGTTATGGAAATGAAAAGAATAGCGTCTAATTATATGGTTATTTTTACACTAAAATGAGAGAGAGAAAGTGGGAGAGTCTGAAAGAGACACACAGACAGAGAAAGAGAAAGAGAGAGAGACCTGAGAGAGAGAGAGAGAGAGAGAGAGAGAGAGAGAGAGAGAGAGAGAGAGAGAGAGAGAGAGAGAGAGAGAGAGAGAGAGAGAGAGAGAGAGGAAGAAGAAGAAGGAGAAGGAGAGACGAGGGACAGATATATTCTTGTCGAGATTGTTCATGAGAGTATCTTAGTGCATCCAAATCGCATAGACGACAATAGTAACACATGTGGCTAAAATCGCTATACGTAGCGTTTCAATCGACATATGTACACCATGGATATAATTATCACCCATCACCCCTAACGTAAACCAGAAAACAAACCTGGTGTTTAAGCTGCTCGTTGCAGCCATAACGGGAAGCATCTATGACTGTCCTAATTCAGAATACACACAACATTTCATCCTATTTTTAGCTGAACCCCACATGTTTAAAGCGCAATAGTAGCTGATATATTGACACTAGTTCAAATTAAATTAGGGAAATTTACTTGTAAAATGAAACCACATTTATAGTCAGCAAACACTCATATTTGTCACCAATGGCAGGATTGGTAGTATTAACTGTGCTATGAAAAGTTAGGTGAACTTCAAACTCTCTGACTCGGAGAGATACTATTTGGAGTACTCCTCCCTAAATTGTTTTAATAGATTCGGTAAGCCTTTGTTCTGGTATATTTATGCATATTTTTACCCATTTTATTTGTAGATATTGTTCGTTTGTAATATGTTATCTGCAGGTTTTGTTTAATCATGGTTTACTTGATTGAACGCGTCAGCTCTGTCGTACGGTTTGCTCATAGGATTTTAACATTATCGAAATATGTTTAAACATCCATTCCTTTTTAAACACATCTCCATATCCTGTGTCTTAACCACAAAATGTTTGTGTCAGCCCTTTTGTCTGGCGCCTAGTGGCCAAGTTTTCTTCGTGCTGGGTTGTGGTGCAACATCAATTCATTTATTCAAAAATCCTTTGTATGCACTTTCCCACATACAAGACAGCATATCCCACGGTTTTTGATATACCAGTTATGAAATGCTTGTAGAAACGATATCTGGAAAACCTAATGGAAGGTCATAACCTCTATAGTGACGAGCCAAATTTTTAACCTTTATTTATATGGAGTAGGACAAAAAACCAATGTACATTTTCGTCTTCGAGTGTGGGGCACTGCCCCGCCTCCAATTCCTACGGGCCTGCATGGGACACTGGTAGGAACGGGGCAAACCCAATGGGTCCCCCGAGGCGAGCGCTCTGTCGACTGAGCTAAATTCCACTTTGCCTGGTCAATGAGTTGAAGTTTCTTTTCTTTAATGACGCCACTAACTATAGTATATTGATTTATTAATCATAGGTCGATACTTTTACCATAGTGCCATTCTGTCATGGGAAAAGTGCACCATTTGTTGGTTTAGCGGTTTCAACATAAACAATATTTTACACTAAATGATTTCTCTAATTCCCGCAGACAAAATAGAACGTACTACAGCAATCACTGACATCCCTTTCAAGTTACAAAGGGAAAATTGCTATCCCCTCCCCACCCCACCCTAAAATACTCAACAAGGCTCCCGTGTCCACCGCTCTTCGCCCGTTTGGGTGCCTTGTTTAATTTGGGGGTTTTAATTCATGATCAATAATATACCGCACTACATTGATCTGAAAACGCGTCTCTGAGCATATTTATTTGAAACTTTCCTGAGGAGCGTGTCCCCCAATCCTCCAAAAGTTTTCGTTCCTTGCTTTTGGGCAAACTCAAACGTGCTGCTTTGTAGAATTTTATGACCCCTTCTACCCAACTGTTAAAAATGCTTGAATCCGCTCCAGCTGTTGTTTTGTATAGTCGCCCATTCAAACAAAACATTATGGACGAAAGTATCGCATGTATATCAACGAGAACAAATTCTTCATATTACTGTGATGTCGCGGCAACTCAAGAATTCGATTTTATTCTGTTCCCTGCTCAAGTATTTTCGCCGAGATAGCAAAGGGACGCAAGTGCGAATGTTTATTCTGTTTAATGATTCCAAGAGTTGTCTTGACATTTCTTCACTCCCAGCAAAGTAATAGTTCAGTGGTTAAGTCATCGGATTAAGGCTGGTAGGTACAGGGTTCGCAGCCCTGTACCGGCTCCAACCTAAAGCGAGTTCTTAAGGGCTCATTGGGTAGGTGTAAGATCACTACACCCTCTTCTCTTTCACTAAAAACTAACAACTAAAACAGATAGCTGAGGTGTGTGCCCAGAACAGCGTGCTTGAACCGTAATTGGATATAAGCACGAAAAATAAGTTGAAATGAAATGAGAAATCTTTCAGTAGTTGTCGACTGGAAACTATATCGACGTTATTGTAACAAGAAAGAAAGAAATGGTTTATTTAACGACGCACTCAACACCTTTTATTTATGGTTATATGGCGTCAGACATATGGTTACGGACCTCACAGATTTTGAGAGGAAACCCGCTGTCGCCACTACATGGGCTACTCTTTCCGATTAGCAGCAAGGAATCTTTTATTTGTGCTTCCCACAGGCAGGATAGCACAAACCATGGCCTTTGTTGAACCAGTTGTGGATCACTGGTCGGTGTAAGTGGTTTACACCTACCCATTGAGCCTTGCGGAGCACTCACTCAGGGTTTGGAGTCGGTATCTGGATTAAAAATCCCATGACTCTACTGGGATCCGAACCCAGTACCTACCAGCCTGTAGACCGATGGCCTAACCACGACGCCACCGAGGCCGGTTTATTGTAACAAGACAGAATATAGTGCAATGTAATCTGAGACGTTTAATAACAATTGTATTAATGCATTTAAAACAAAACTCGGGTTCTAGTATGTCGTGTTTATACCCGTTTGATGTACCAGATGTATTTTAGGCATCATACTCAATAAACCTGTATTACACTAAGAGCGCTCATACCAACGTATAAAAAAAAACAGATAGAGGACACTCGAGTCATTAAAACATTGTATAATGTCTTCTCCATTTTGACAAACTGACAACTGACAAAGTTCCATATTAAAATTACAACTTAATCAAGGTACATGTAAGTAAACAATATAGGCATATAAGCAAACACCGTCCGTCCGTTTGTCTGTTCATTCATTTAATTTGAAGGAAAGGAGAGCGTATGTAGTGTAGCTTTCGCCTTTTATTATATATTATTATTAACCCTAAAATTATTGAAATCGCGTATTATGGCATTAACCCTTATGAACATTCCTAACACAAGTAATCATATGTCTGACAAAATGATGTACCGTAATATAACACTAATAACAATAGTTACTGTCACTAAGCCTAATATTTTAATAATGTTACTGTGTAATACTTTAAACCCCAACACAAGCAAAAATTGCTACGCTATAATTAACTAAAATTAGATAACATAATATAACATGAAATTAATCCATTAGTAACTTTACCATCGGATTTTATTACATCAACTTATATATAACACTAATAAGTTCAGGCGCGGATTCAGGGGAGGGTGCGGGGATGCGCACCCCTAACGAAGTTCCCCGACAAATTCAGTGTGTAGAAACTAAATACAGTTAATTTATTTGTCTTTAGGTGTGGAGGGCATATACTTATTGCCTTCATCGGTTTGGTATTTTAGGTGAGTATTTACGCCATATAATACATTCTGGTGTATTTTTAAACATAATATAGCATTAAGCTTAACATTAACTATCATCATGTGTTATATAGCGGGCGGGACGTAGACCAGTAGTAAAACGCTTGCCCGATGCGCGGTCTGTGTCGTAACACCGTGTATTTACTATCCTGTCTGTGGGACGGTGCATATAAGGCCCTTGCTATTCATTGCAAAAACTAGAGAGTTTTCTCTCTAAGACTATATGTATGTTAAAATTACAAAATGTTTTAACAACCAATAGCCGATGATAAATAAATTAATGTGCTCTAGTAGTGTCGTTAAACAAAACAAACTTTAACTTTTAGCACATGTTACATTAACTCAAACACTAAAACGATCATGTATTATGATATTACTATGTTTGCTTTCACTTGAAACATAAATAAGATTGTAGATTGTAATATTAACCATACCATTAAAGACATCATTTATGATATACATGTATATACATAGCCATTAAATATATAGATCAACATAAAAGTGACATTCAGTGAAAGTTCATGTTTCCTCTGTATTTTAGTTACAGTAAAAATATAGAAAATATATTCTATGTTTTTTTAAATTGCCACAGCGTTTTGTAAGTGAGTAAGTTATTGAGTACATTGTTGTGTCATAATTTTTTAGTTTTAAATTACCAACGCATCTGATCGTACTTGAAATACAAAATTATACATTTGTACCTATCTAAATGATACGAAGTCTGGAGCTCGACGCGGTAAGACGTGTTTGTTTCGCTTGTGCACACTGCACGTGCTCGACTTGGGGATCATTCACTTCGTTGTTTTTGTCAGCGAAATGAAGTTTTCTACTGGGATGTATGCGGCCATTGGAACTGATTGAACGCTGGAACGCTTCTCGTTTCGACAGCCTGCACCACCAGGTTGGATTCTTTTTTAAGCGAGATTCCTTGCCTCCACGTCATTTCTCCGGCTAACTATGTCGACTTGTTTTTTTGTGTGACTTGTATGACGGTCATTCTGCAGATCGCCACGGTTGTTCGCGTTTAGTCTCTACATGTCCGAGCCTGTCCTAGCAGCACTGGAAGATTGACCGCCCCACTCTAAGAAGAAGTAGGAAGCGAGGTCGGCCCCTACTACTTTTTTCTAGACTTTACTTTGCTTTATAGTGATACCATCTCGTATCCTCCGGAGTCGGGTCCGTCCTCACCACTATATCAACCCATGACGACTGGACTATACTCTAGTCTGATACTATCTCTCTCGTTCAGACGGATCTGGCTTTTCAAGATCTATAATCTAATTACTGTGAATCTAGGGGTTGTCTTGACGGGATGCAACCCATCTTGTCCCTATAAGCTGTGCAAACAAACGGCCTTAACGAGGCCACTCACGTGGACATATAGATCGGACTTTAAACTTTTAGATCTGCGTTCCAAATTTTATGTCGAAATTACTTTCTTTTTTTAAATATTATTAAATAGTCCGATCCTCTCTTCTTTCTCTTATTTATTTTTGGACTGTCCTAAAATGTTCCAAATTATATAAATATTCGGCCGAGCAGTCAATTATTTTTATTTTTGGCTTGTAACTTTTTTTCTTTTTTTTAAATTCTATTAACTTTTTCACTAATTGCTATTTTAAAAATTCTGCTCATTTTCGTCGGTTGAGTGCTCGCTTCGCAGGGTCGAACCACCTTGGTGGATCCATTCAGCTGATTTGGGTTTTTTATCGTTCCAACCAGTGCACCACAACTGGACAAAGACCGTGGTTTGTGTTTTCCTGTCTGTGGAAAAGTGTATATAAAAGATCCCTTGCTGCATTAGAAAAGATGTAGCGTGTTTCCTCTGATGACTACGAGTCAGAATTACCAAATGATTTGGCATCCAATAGCCGATGATTAATTAATCGATGTGCTTTAGTGGTGTCGCTAAACAAAAACTTTAACTTTAACTTTGACGAAGTGTAATGACAGTAAAATATCAAAACACAATGTGTTGACGTTGCCTTTAACTTTGACGAAGTGTAATGACAGTAAAATATCAAAACACAATGTGTTGACGTTGCCTTTAACTTTGACGAAGTGTAATGACAGTAAAATATCAAAACACAATGTGTTGACGTTGCCTTTAACTTTGACGAAGTGTAATGACAGTAAAATATCAAAACACAATGTGTTGACGTTGCCTTTAACTTTGACGAAGTGTAATGACAGTAAAATATCAAAACACAATGTGTTGTCGTTGCCTTTAACTTTGATTCATGTTGTATGTGTTTATTTATAATTACTTTGTCGGGTATGTTTTCAGAGCAGGATTATTAAATATGACTAATTCATCTGTCCTTAAACATTCCATAAACATATGGCATCACGGTTTTTGTTATCGAATAAGGAAAATATATCAATAAAATATAAATGACAAAATAGCTCTTAAAAAACATTAATCTTCGGGTCATAAAAATTTGATTTCCATCAACATCTATTTCAAAATACATCTGACAAACAATTCTTTTGCCGTAGGCCTCCGAACACGAATCGAACTTCAAACAATAGTTACATTGTGTTCCTGTTACCATAGCTTTATTTTTTATACCATGACATTTTCACTGTTTTGTTAGTGTTTAAAAGCGACACTTTAAATTCGTATAGGCAAATACAATTTGCAGAATTTATGTGTACACATACCGACGAAATACGCTAAACATTATTTAACTAAATGTGAACGGCAAAACTGTAATACCTGATCAGGGTCGTATCTCTGCACAATGCAGAGTCGAATGGGCATTTGTAAAAATAGTGGTAGATTCCTGAAATGTCTATCTAGTGCTTCGTCTATGGGACAGCCACTCCGTAGGAGATCCCCACAGGATACTTCTTTCCCCTTGTACAAACACAAAGGACTGCCACTCAATCAATACTATTAACGATGACTTTGGCATGTGACAAACATTGAATATAGTATTTTTCAACCAATTTTAATTGCGTGCAATATATTTTTAAAAGTAAATAAAAAGTAATTTAAATTCTTCTTCTTCATTTATTTTAGTCGTGCCTTAGATCTGTGTTTGTTGTTTGATTGAAACATATTTTATTGCTGTTTGTGGATCACAAGTTATACAACTCACTAAACCTTCACCATAATACATACACGTCACGACAGCAATATATTTTTGAAATTTAAATATGAACAGAAATAAATATTGTTGAAAAAGAGAAAGAAAGAAAGAAAGAATACAGGAAACGGCGAAAATAAGCAATAAAGTTCTCTATATGTGTTCGATAGTTAGACAGCAGGTTTGTTTTGTTTTGTTTTGATTGTTTCTACACGTATTTTATGTGTATTTGGTGTGTGTGTGTGTGTGTGTGTGTGTGTGTGTGTGTGTGTGTGTGTGTGTGTGTGTTTTCAAATATACATAATACAAACTAATTGATTTTCCTAGGAACTCTCTCATTACACTGACGTCTATCAGGAATGTAAAACACTGCACATCAGAAAATGATCCGAGTCACCAAGTTCAACAAATATCTACACAATTTTTCTAATTCCGTAATGATTTATTTTCAAATTCATTTTCTTCATGGCCTAAACTGAATTGTTTTTGGACTAAATATTACATATTAATATTAATAATAATAACAATGGTGGGCAATAATATAGAACACTTACACAAGAACGACAAACTACCATTGTCAAAGCACTGATTTTTAAAATATCATGTTGTTTATGCCGAAATTGCTGAATTATAGACTCCAAAGTTCTTATGGAAAGTGCTATTTGATTTTGGTAACTGTGACCTGGATATAATAGCATTTGGATTTACGTTTCCTGTTGTAAATTGTGCATTGGCGTAGCCGGGTGGTGGTGGTGGTGGTGGTGTGTGTGTGTGTGTGTGTGGGGGGGGGGGTAACCCTATCACATTTTATATGTTCTTGTTGTCTCACAATTCAATTTAAAGACGATGTGGATGCCATACACCCACCCCCTACCCCCAAAAATGTTTAACATCCCATAGCTGATGATTTACAAATCAATGTGCTCCAGTCTTGTCGCTAAGCAAAACAAACTTTAACGCTTTACATTGTGTTGATAAACAAATGTACGCAAATGAATACAAAACACGCATTTAACAAGTTAATTATTTCGACTTGAAATCTGCAGCCTGCAATACGCATGTCTTACCACGTCGTATTTTAGAAAACATCCAATCAGATTCGTTCTTACAAACGTGGTCAGTTAGAATAACAGATACAGTTATATGATCATTTTATGAGTTATAACTCAATGAACCAAATAGGTTTTCATTAACCCGCCAAATTGTTTCCAGACGAATGAATGGGAGATACGTTTAGTCGTGTTTCACAATGGTAGAAGATACAACGCGGATATGGATTTTGCCATAAACATATTTATACACAATAAATATTGATAGCATTAAGTATAACATTAATCATGAAAGATGTTTCACTGTAACTATAAACATAAATAGCCGTCTGTCTGATAAAGTGTTATTCCAGAATTAATCGAACGGGATGGTAACAAATATAACTTATTTTATTATTATCAGGCACTACACCATCGCAACACATGCCCCCAGTTCTAACCAGAACATAATTTTATGAATACGTGTCTTTAAAATAAGCAATACACCGATAAATAATAATAAAATAATAAAAAGCAATATTTCTTTAGAAAAGATAATGTCATCAATTATAAAATTGTTATTACATTTTATTAAATCTGGATGACAAAACCGTATTCCGTGATCAAAATCATATCTCTGCATATGACAGAGTCGAAAGGATGTTTTAGGCACAGTCGTGAGTTGTTTGTTCTGTATTAAGTACATTAAAGATTTCTGCAGATCTCGACGTGAATACAAAATAGAGAGGAGTGATTAATTGTTGCCCTAACGTAGATCATGGGAAGACATTTAAGATATTACAATATTTATAGCATATAAGTGGGGCGGGACGTAGCCTAGTGGTAAAGTGTTCGCTTGATGCGCTGTCGGTCTGGGATCGATCCCCGTCTGTGAACCCATTGGGCTATTTCTCGCACCAGCCAGTGCACCACGACTGATATATCAAAGGACGTGATATGTACTATCCTGTTTGTGGGATGGTGCATATAAAAGATCCCTTGCTGCTAATCGAAAAACCTATGTTAGCGCTTGATCTTTCTTTTTGACTGACCGCTCAAAATTGCGCCAAATTTCCTCTATCAAAGTGTCTCTTTAGCTTTTTTTTTTTTTTTGCTCCTTCAAAATTCCATAGCACCATAGCCTCGGTGGCGTCGTGGTTAGGCCATCGGTCAACAGGCTGGCAGGTACTGGGTTCGGATCCCAGTCGAGGCATGGAATTTTTAATCCAGATACCGACTCCAAACCCTGAGTGAGTGCTCCGCAAGGCTCAATGCAAAGGTGTAAACCACTTACACCGACCAGTGATCCATAACTGGTTCAAGAAAGTCCATGGTTTGTGCTATCCTGTCTGTGGGAAGCGCAAATAAAAGATCCCTTGCTGCTAATCGGAAAGAGTAGCCCATGTAGTGGCGACAGCGGGTTTCCTCTCAAAATCTGTGTGGTCCTTAACCATATGTCTGACGCCATATAACCGTAAATAAAATGTGTTGAGTGCGTCGTTAAATAAAACATTTCTTTCTTTCCAGCCAATGTTGTTGCGGTTTCCCCTGCGCGTGCTGTAACCTCACCGTGGTGCAGGGGTGTAACATTCTCTTTGAGAATGGCCAGTACAGCACAAATTGAAATTTTGAGTAAAAGTCAGTATCTATCTGTGATATTTGTATTTTTGCACAGTTCTTTACACTGTTTTTATTTAAATCTTGAATTTTTATATTGATGTTGATCATCACCTTATTTGTTTGCATTACTATAGTTTGACACCCAATAGCCGATGTATTTTTCGTGCTGGAGTGTCGTTAAACATTCATTCATTCATTCATTGTTGCGGTTTTTCTTGTTTCTTTTTTGTTTTTGGTCATGGGGGGTTTGGGGTTTGTGGGTTTTTTTTGGGGGGTGTGGGTTTTGTTTGGGGGATGCTTTTTATTGTTGTTGTTGTTGTTGTTATGTTTGCTTGTGTGGTTTTATTTTGTGTTTTCTGTGGTTGGTTTGTGCTGTTGTTGTTGTTTTGTTGTTTTTGGGGGAGTGGTAATATGGGGTCTTTTATTTATCAATCTACGTCTACAAGAGTCAGACACTTTATAAAATTTTACACAGCATAAGTGAAGCGGTTTTGTATCAAATAGTAACTGTTATACATCGATAAATTCCCCAAAATGAATAACTATTGTTATAACTACAGATAATACCAATAATCTACATAAAGCATTTTCTTAAACGTTATCCTGTTCACTCATATTCTCAAATGTATCGAGGTTAACATTAAGATTATCCAGTAGCATTATTTAATCCGATTCCAGTATATCGCATAGCAGAAGAACGTTTGTGCTTATAATTAATGCTAAACTATAAAAAAATGTCTTTAATTAAAAGCTATGTTTAAATGAGTATGTATGTTTATTATAGATCATATGGAAGCAATATGGTGAGGAGATGGCATCATCTATCGAAACCAGCTTAGAATTGAATGTTATTTTTATTTTTTTTAATATTCGACTTTTCGTCAGTTTAAAACCAACAATAAATAAACAAATACACTTGGGGAGGGTGGCTTGTTAGCTAGTGACGTATAAAATAGACCAGGCTGTCTTTAAAGTTAAAATCAATTGAGTAAACACCCGTGTGACCAATACAATACGTTGATAACAATAACAACGATTAACGCTGGAGAATAAAAATGTTTTAGTTATAAAATAAAAATACCTTTATGTAGCAAGTAGATCCCTTGAACAGTTCTCCTAAGGAAAGGTAACGTAACGTCTTTATTGACAACCCACTGGAGAATTTTACCAGTCCCCACAGCCGATAGCATTCACCTGGCACATGGTATCGTCTCCGCCTGGTTCACTCTGAAACAATCCATATCTCATTATCTGCGAAAGGATATTTTTAATCAGCGATCGTAACATTACCATCACCCTGTGGAAAACACTCCTGGAATGAGCAATATCGGCGCTCGAGTTCCCTTATTGAGAGAAGAACAATGGGAAAAAAAGACAACAGAGTCAAATTGCCGTGAGAAACAAAACACTCAATCGTTTGGAAACGTAGAAATTTCGCTTCGCGAGGTAGTCTACTATTAAGTCAGACGCCCAGTTTTCCCGTTCAACTAAATGTAATTAAATGCCAACCTTTGACAGTAGGATTAACTGCTGATGTCATGGCAACTAGTGGTTATTTCGTTTCCAACGTTGGATAATTCTTATAAATTGTTTTTGCTACAAGCTCATCAATATGAATTACTTTCGTTTCCGTCTCACTGCCTACCAAGAACGGAATGTAACTCTGACGTCGGACGATCGTCTTAGCACCGACGTGCCGTGGCTCGTAGGATCGAACCCATTGCGTAACTGTCAGTTCCAAATACTGCGACGCGAATTGTGGAACATTTTGACGTGAGCTTGCCTCTTAAAGTTAAAATTTTCTTTATTTAATGACATCACAAGAATACATTTATTAACTCATCGGTTACTGGATGTCAAACATTTGGTAATTTTTTACTTGTAATCTTAAAGGAAACCCGCTACATTTTGTTTTTCATTTGTAGCAAGGGATCTTTTATATGCACTTTCCCACAGACAGGACAGCACATACGACGATCTGTCTTATACCATTCGTGGGGCACTGGTTGGGACCAACCAGAGAGTGGGTCCACTGTGGTGGTTCGATCCTACGACGTAAACATCTCAGGCGAGCGCTCTACCCACTGAGCTAGATCCCGCCCCGCTTGTCTCTTAAAAGGTGTACGTGACACACGTCTTACTGCTTCTAACCCATGAAGTGGCGACAGCGGGTTTCCTCTCTCAATATCTGTGTGGTCCTTAACCATATGTCTGACGAGATATAACCGTAAATAAAATGTGTTGAGTGCGTCGTTAAATAAAACATTTCTTTCTTTCTTACCGTTTCACTAAAAGTGTAAATTGTGCGTATTTTTCCGTTCTCATTCATACAAATGAGTAAAGTTCCGTTCCTTTAAAAGTGCACATAAAAGGATCCTTGCTGCTACACTAATGGTTTCTTTTAGCATTATCTAGACGCAATAATAAAGAATAGAAGCATATGGTAGCTTTTTAATTAGGATGATGTTAAAGACACTGACCTGAATTATTTGCCATTGTAAGATGTTTTTGATTAATACAAATCATTTAATGACTAAAATTACATACTAAATATACTTTGTTGTTTAGAATATCAGTGTCTGTATATTCAATGTGTTTCTGGTCGTACTAATGTTCGTAAGTAGCCCAAACTGAATTTTGTCTCTCAATAATTTTCAACGTAGCAAAAAGAATCAGGAAATCAAATGAAGTTTTACTACTATAAACATTAGAATGATTAGAAATACATTTAATATAGAGCCACTGATAATTTATGCAAATTTTTATTATTATTATTATTTAATATGTCATTTTAGTCATTAAAACTTCTTTGTTTGTTTATTTGTTTTGTTTATCAACACCACTAGAACACAATGATTTATCGACTATTGGATGTCAAATATTTGGTAATTCTTGACATATAGTCTTCCAGAAAATCTGCTACATTTTTGCATTAGTAATAAGGGATCTTTTATAAGCATCATCCCGGCTGGAACAAGAAATGACCCAAATGGGTCCACCGACGGGGATCGATGTCAAACCGACAGCGCATCAGGCTGGAACTTCACCACTGGGCAACGTTCCACCCCCACGTCTCTGTTAGTCGGCAACGTCTTAACGATGGCAATAAACTCGGAACATTCCCTGTAAGTAATTGTTTAAGTGGTGACATAATATACGGTTTTTTAATTAATATATACCGGCCTCGGTGGCGTCGTGGTTAGGCCATCGGTCTACAGGCTGGTAGGTACTGGGTTCGGATCCCAGTCGAGGCATGGGATCTTTAATCCAGATACCGACTCCAAACCCTGATTGAGGCTCAATGGGTAGGTGTAAACCACTTGCACCGACCAGTGATCCATAACTGGTTCAACAAAGGCCGTGGTTTGTGCTATCCTGCCTGTGGGAAGCACAAATAAAAGATCCCTTGCTGCTAATCGGAAAGAGTAGCCCATGTAGTGGCGACAGCGGGTTTCCTCTCAAAATTTGTGTGGTCCGTAACCATATGTCTGACGCCATATAACCGTAAATAAAATGTGTTGAGTGCGTCGTTAATTAAAACATTTCTTTCTTTTCTTTTTTAATTAATATATATGTGTTCTACAAATTTGTCCCATGAAATATGGTTTTATTGAAGTTGTGAACTGTGTAGAGGTGAGACATTCCATTTAAATAATGTTTTTAAAAAAAGTCATTTACGTAGGCGATAAACTGACAGAGAAGTGCATTAGACGATGGGATTGCATTAGTGTTAAAAGCTGTAACAAAAACTATTTAAAAGCACTTTCTCGCCTTACAAAAATTTGACATCTTGTATTTATAAACGGAAAAGACAAACAGAACTGTCTCCTCTAAAAACATTATGGTTACTACTATCAGCTGTTCGTAACGGATGTCAAAACAAGTTAACATAAGCGTTGCCATTTTGAAATTATTTCAATATAGGCTTTTCGCGCAATTAAAAAAGTAGAGTAAAAGTTCTATTAGAAATATAATGTAATCTATAATCTACTTCCCACACCAGATTCATTTATTGGTTTACAACATTAACGTCCACGTAGACTTGAGAAGAGAAAATCTGTTTTCAAAAGAAAGAAAGAAAACCCCAGCAACCTTTTAATTAAATTTTAGCAGACGTTCATTGATTTTATTTGCACATATATTGTTGAACAAAGCTATAATGGTACAAAACAAAAATGGACGATGTAATCAAAATGCTGAAATAAATGAAAAACCAAGAATACATTCTCGTAATACTGATGTAAAAAACCACATATAAAGTGCAGCTTAAATGACGTAAATTCCCTCCTACTCAGTCGCAGACATGCTTTTGCGAAGATTACATTTTATATTTCACCATTGAGAATTGCAGCCACCAGATACAAATGGGGAGGGGCGCGTGGCATGCTGCTTTTATTGTAACCCTGGAGTCATTAATGTCATTTTAGACTGTTAGTTGTATAACCAGTTCCCAGACAATGTAATAACGCAGTCTAAATGTCTTAATATGCATAGTGATTTGAGTGGGTGGGGGAGAATGGTATATAGCTAAATTATTTTCCAACTGAGAAAATTTTAATATTTATTTTCGAATGTAGGTTCTTTATAATAAAAGAAGAGGTAATTCCTATTTTGGCTGCGCAGTACAATCTAAGGCCTTTGAACGATTGGTCAGACGTACATTACATATATAGGCTGGCTGGAAACGCATGACAGATTCTTAAAAAATAAAGTGAAGAACAGACAGCTGACTTCATTCATTCATTCATTCATTCATTCATTTATTCATTCCTCCACCCGTCTAATCAGCAACCCACCCATCCATTTATTAATTCATCGATTCAGCCAGCCAGCCAGCTATTAATGTATTCATTCATTAATTCACGGCCTCGGTGGCGTCGTGGTTAGGCCATCGGTCTACAGGCTGGTAGGTACTGGGTTCGGATCCCAGTCGAGGCATGGGATTTTTAATCCAGATACCGACTCCAAACCCTGGGTGAGTGCTCCGCAAGGCTCAGTGAGTAGGTGTAAACGACTTCCACCGACCAGTGATCCATAACTGGTTCAACAAACGCCATGATTTGAGCTATCCTGCCTATAGGAAGCGCAAATAAAAGATCCCTTGCTGCTAATCGGAAAGAGTAGCCCATGTAGTGGCGACAGCGGGTTTCCTCTCAAAATCTGTGTGGTCCTTAACCATATGTCTGACGCCATATAACCGTAAATAAAATGTGTTGAGTGCGTCGTTAAATAAAACATTTCTTTCTTTCTTTTTTCATTCATACATTCATTCCTCCACCCATCTAATCACCAACCCACCCATCCATTTATTCATTCTTCAATCCAGCTAGCCACCCAACCAGTCAGCTAGCTGTTAATGTATTCATTCATTCATTCATTTATTCATTTATCCAACCATTCATCCATGCATTATTTCGTCTTTTCATATACAACACAGCGAATGCGGTCTATTATACATTATACACTAATATAATGAGCTGGAAATATTAAACATCATATACTGAATTATTACATACTGAGATAGCGAGTATGAACTAGTATACATTATATACCGAGATAGCGAGTGTGAACTATTGCACATTATACATACTGGTATAGTGAGTGTGAACTATTGCACATTACATACTGAAATAGCGAGTGTGAACTATTACACAGAACATACTGAGATAACATACTGAGATAGCTAGTGTGAACTATTGCACAGAACATACTGAGATAGTGAGTGTTAACTATTACAAAGAACATACTGAGATACAGAGTGCTAACTATTACACAGAACATACTGAAATAGCGAATGTGAACTATTACACAGAACATACTGAGATAGCTAGTGTAAACTATTACACAGAACATACTGAGATAGTAAGTGTAAACTATTACACAGAACATACTGAGATAGCAAGTGTGAACTATTGCACAGAACCTATTGAGATAGCGAGTGTAAAGTATTATCGTCTCAGCGACGCATCTTGTTAACGGTTTTATAAACAAGAGCTCTTATCCGGTTCAGTCTTCAGCTATCGATTATTCTACAGCTGTAATCCAGCATGGAGTCCAGGCATTTTATTACGTAATGCCGAAATTCAGTCTGAATTCCAGCACTAGCAGGTGTTCGTGACACTACACAAGGCTTCGTGACGAAAATCGCTCCCGAACAAAACGATTGCAGTGAGTTCGGTGATATATTATACAGCAATATCACAACAGTTGTGTTTCAGAGTTGGGCTGGGGTTTTTACCTAATGATTGATACAAGACACAATGTAGGAGAATAATATTTCTATATTATCTTTCTCTAAGTTTTCTTCTGCTTGTCTTTTTTTCTAATTATACTCTTTTATTTTATTTATTTATTTATTTATTTAAAAAATCTATTTATTTATTTATTGTTGTTATTACAATAACTATTTCTGTTACTACTCCTACTGCTACTACTACTACTACTACTACTACTACTACTACTACTACTACTACTACTACTACTACTACTATTACTACTACTACTACTACTACTACTACTACTACTACTACTACTACTACTACTACTACTACTACTACTACTACTACTGCTACTACTACTACTACTACTACTACTACTACTACTACTACTACTACTACTACTACTACTACTACTACTACTACTACTACTACTACTACTACTACTACTACTACTACTACTGCTGCTGCTGTTGCTGTTGCTACTACTACTACTACGACTGCGACTACTACTATTACTATTAATACTGCTGCTGCTACAATTACTACTACCACAACCACTACTACTACTACTACTATTATCATTATTATTATTATTGTTGTTGTTGTTATTGTTATTATTATTATTGTTATTATTATTGTTATTATTATTATTATTATTATTATTATTATTATTTAATATCTATAAACACACATTTTATTTTTGCCAATAAATATACATTTTGTAGGCATACATACATATTTATATATAAAATAATATGATGTGCACACTGCGGGGAATGGTATGTAGCATCGGGTTACAACCGATAAAATTCTATAGTAAATGGGTAATGCATGCATAGCAATAATATACAATAATAACATATATATAATATATATCTATATATTGTTATTTAGCAGTGCAAAATAATTGTTACGCTGAACTAAATTTTGCGTTAATGTCATACAATAAACAAAAGAAGATCAACGAGTGTCAACGCATTGAATACGATTACCTTGGCGATTATAAAATCCTAATTGTTTCCGTCTAACATTTTCAGACTGGTAAATTTCCCCAAGGCGTCCCTTTTGTCGCCGACTCATCAGTGCACACATAAACATGGAATGAAGTCATCGTGGGACTTACGTTAATAATTTTTTTTTTTTTTTTTTTTTTTAAATGCCACGAAAGCCGATTTAATGTCTGCAGGAATAACGATTTCTGCTTACTTGTATACATTGTACAAACTGCGAGTTTTACGGCCGCGATTTTAGGTGCGTCTCTCGAGTATGTGACACTCGAGAGTTGGCTGTTGCTTACCCTGTATGAACTATAGGTAGTACTAAAGTTAGTTTTTTTTAACGATACCACTAGAGAACATTGATGAATTAATCATAGGCTATTGAATTTCAAACATTTGGTAATTCTGACTCGCAGTCAGAAAAATGCGCTTCATTTTTCCTAATGCAGCAAGGGATCTTTTATATGCACTTTCCCACAGACAGGAAAGCAAATACCACGGCCTTTGACTAGTTGTAGTGCACTGGTTGGAACAAGAAAAAACCCAATCAATTTGTATTCATATATTCAATCCGTGTTCCACGATTTTTCTCTGATCCGTTTATTTACTTCCTTTTGGTTTGTTATCTGCATTTATATCTTCCATCTAACTCTGGTTCATGGGTCTGTAAGATTTATTATGTGTATTAACAGTATTAAGATGGTTGCTATATTATTTATAACATTACGATAGAAAACAGTTTGCTTTCTAGTGTAATGTCTTAAATAATATAGCAACCATCTTTATGGATTATAGTTTCGTTGATAATGTATTCAAAATTATGTTTAATGAGTATCGTTACTCCAGCCCATTTCTAGTTTAATGAAAGAAATAACATTTAAAAACCCATTCTGAAAACCTGGCATTGTTGGTTTTCATTTTCGGGTGAGTTATGTGTCTCTTGCAGAACAATTATTCACAATTTTGTTTTACGTCTTACAAGATTGAAGATATAACGTCTTTATTCATTATCGGATTGCAAACCCCTCATATTTACGGAAAGAATGGTTATGTCAGACATCATAGATTATTAATCTTTCACATAGATTCAAACTCAGAATCGCCTCAATACTTTGATAATGTTAAACAGAAATTAGAACACTTACTTGGATCAATTATTATAGCATATGATTGGAATGTTCTACAAGACTACATTTTAGACATAGTCAATTATAAATAGAGAATAATACATGAGTGGCTGTTAGATACCAGTTATCTCACAATGAGTTGTTTTAAAATGTATCTAACGAGCGATTAGTTATATTTTGGACTAATCAACTATATTCCTAGGTAATAATAAACTAATGGCTTCGTAAAATAAAAAATCGCAGGTTTAATATGGACACATTATTTATTGATATTATTCTCAGCAAATTGAAAAATAATATAAGTTGTACATTTATATATAACATTTATTTACATTCTATTCAGTCAAATCTGTCACGAATTAGTTATAAAATGGTTACAAAAATTTAATTCCGAAATTACAAAGAAATGTTTTGAACAAATCTTAAAAATAACAATTGATACTAAAACAAGAAATTTCCAGTTTAAGCTTATGCATCGAATTTTAACAACTAATACTTATTTGCAAATATGTGGAATACAAACTGACAATATGTGTACCTTCTGTTCGAACGATGCTGAATCATTAGAACATTTATTTGTTCAATGCCAGTATACTAGTGTACTGTGGCAAACGTTTACACAATGGCTTGAAACGAAAACCAATAAATATAAACATCTGTACTGCTTTCTTTCTTTTTTTTGGTAATCCAAATGGAAGTGTTCTACTGCATCACGTACCTGTAATAATTAAAATACACATATACCACTGTACATATGCTAAAATGAAGCCAAATTTTGATAAAGTTGTTAATAGAATACAATTTTATGGAAATGTCGAAAAATATATTTATTCAGAAAATGAAGATCTCTGAACACAGAACAAAATGGAATATTTTACAATAATAATATTATTATTATATTAAATTAACTTAATAGTTGTTTTTAAAGGGTTTGTTTATTATAAAAATTAAAAAATATATAGACTCTAGAAACCCTCGCCCTTTTTCTGTTATAATTAGCTATTTACTTCTCAATAAAGTGTATATTCTCCCTGAATTTTTAGTAGTTGTTACATTGTAATTGCATAAAGTTTTGTACAAAATAATCTGTATTAACAATGTTATCAATTATAATCAAGCCACTCGAGTATAAAACAAATGTAAATGTGGCAATTGTTTTTCATGGAATAAACTCCTTAAAAATATATGCATATAAACCATTCCTTGCTACTAATGGAAAAATATAGTGGGTTCCCTCTGATAACTACGTGTCAGAGTTACCAAATGTTTAACATCCAATAGCCGATAATTAATTTAATCAATATGCTCTAGTGGTGCCGTTAAACAAAACAAACTTTAACTATCAGTTAGCCAAGCGCTAGCGAAGTACTTGACTGGTACCATCGTCTTCCATCACATCACATTCATTTAACGCCAGGAGCAAAAACCAGTCTAACGAGCGACCGCGATAGCTCGTCATCCTGAACAGTCCCGAGTTCAGCGACAGGTAAAGTTTGTTTTGTTTAACAACACCACTAGAGTATAAGCGCATAAACCATTCTAGCGAATGTTTGTGTTTCTATCGGTCTTGCAGAGATCGTGTAATGGCCTGGAATCGAAAGGTAATCGACGAACGGGCATGTAATTCCATAATGAATAAAGAAAACCTCGTAAAACAACATATCATTGAGCTTTAAAACCCAAACAAACACTCCAAACATTTTTAATTTTACAACAACAACCATATCGGTATAAATACAAACGTTTGTTGACAAATTACCATCAAATTGTGTAGACTGAATCTGATTTTTAATGAAGGCCGGCGGAGGCAAGGTAGGCGGTGACACCTACATTGTTACTATCGACTTTAGTCATCACGGAGATTAAAGACAGAACTTCTGCACCTGTAATTGCTAGACCTTGGCAATAAGATGTTTGTGATGTCATCGTAAAAGCTAGCTCGAATGTCCTCTAGCAACCAGCGCTAGATTACATTCAAGTTGGATAAAAACGGCGTAAAATCTTATCAGCAGTGAATATAGGTTTTGCTTTTATTTCATTTCGATATATGTGGCGTATCCGTTAAGGTCGCGGACTGTCAAATGTCATAAGAGTCGATGCAGTAGATTCGAATCCTACCAATCGACACTTTGAGTTTTTTGTTTTTTTTAAACTACCCCCCCCCCCCCCCCCCCCCCCCAAAAAAACAAAAAAACAACAACAACAAAAAACACAACAACAACCCAACAACAAAAAAACAAACAAAACAAACACGTTAAACAAAACAAACTTAATTTTTAACTTTCGTTTAACAACACCACTAGAGCACTATGATTTATTAATCAACTATTGAATGTTAAACATTTGGTCATTGTGACAAGTAGTCGTCGTGAAAACCCGCTACAATATTTTTATTAGCAGCAAGGAATCTTTTATTTGCACTTTCCCACAGATAGAAGAGCACATACCACGGTTTTGGACGGGGGAAAAAAACAATCAGAGAATGATTCAACCGAAAGGGTTCGATCCTTCGGCCAAAGCACCCCAGAAGAGTAGAGCACCCGGAATATATTTTAGTGACTGATGTAGGATCGAATCTCCTTGGCGGTCACAGTGGGTTTTCCTGTTCTAATCATGTATTTTTCGTGCTGGGGTCAAACATTCATTCATTCATTCATTCATTCATTCAGTTATAATGTGTGCCCCACGATACATGTATATAAAAAGCTGTAGAGACTGTTGTATTATCTATGAAGAAAGTGCGCACAAAAGAACCTGTGCTGATAATTGAAAAATATACTGGTTGTCTTCTGAAGTTTATGGGCCGAATTTATTAAGCTTTTTTTTTCTTCTTCTTAAAAGTGTGTGTTGAAGCATTGTAAATGTATGTAGTTACATGCGAGTAAGACATAAACAAGTTTTTAAATTCGACCCAAAATGTCAGAATTACCCAATGTTAGACACCCATTACTGTAGGCGATGTTTAATAAAGCAATGTGCTCTAGTTGTGTCGTTAATCAAATCAAACTTTTAACTTTCTGTAGACCACACGTTGCCGTTACGGTGTTACACGCACTGGACTATCGCTAAAGAAACATTTAACTTTCTATAGACCACACGTCGCCGTTGCGGTATTACACGCACTGGACTATCGCTAAATAAACATTTATTTTCTTTACTTTCTCAAATGGCAAGTTTATTAATATTCAAGGAATAAGATGGCGCCATTCTTAATCAAATCAAATCCCATAGTCGACAATAGTGGCATATGTGGCTAAAACTCCTACATGCCGCGTATCAATAAGGGATTCGTCACGAGTGTTTTTAATATGGAAAATATCAACCGAGTCTATGCTAATCGGTATTTGTCGAGGCTCTGCCCAGACAAATACCGATTAACTACACGAGGTTGATATTTTACATATTACAAAACACGAGTAGCGAATTCGATAAAATTGCATACATTTTTTTTGGTCCAGATGAAAATAATTTTTGTACAACCAACACACTCACATTTATCACCAATCAAAGGACTTGTGGTATCAACTGTTCTATCAAAAATCGGGCGCAGCTCGAACTTTGACCCAGACGGAAGTTATATGCTTTAGTTACTATCTTAAAATGTTTTGGGTTTTGTGGGGTTTTGTGTGTGTGTGTGTGTGGGGGGGGGGGGGGGGGGGGTGAGTGCGTCGTTAAATAAAACATTTCTTTCTTTCTTTCTTGTGGGGTTTTTTGTTGTTGTTTTTGTCGGATTTTTATTTGGGGAGCGGAGATGTTTGTGTGTGTGTGTGTGTGTGTGTGTGTGTGTGTGTGTGTGTGTGTGTTTGTTGTTTTGTTGGTTTTGTTTTGTTGTTTTGGAGTTGTTTGTTGTTGTGGTGTTGGGTTTTTTTTGCTAGGTGTATGTGTTGTTCTTGGGGTTTGTTTGGGGAGTTGGGGGGGGGGGGGGAAGGTTCATTGCAACATGTTTTGCTAAATCTAAAAATAGCATTACTTTTAAGGCACCCTCGTATTGTTAAAATTACAGAAAAAAAGTTGTCATCTTATTTTATTACATCGTCAAAGAGTTTTATACATACAGACATATACATATTTTATGGTTTTTAGTTTAACTTCTTGTAAATAGAATACTGTTTAAATATTTCTGATTGTCTTTTAATAGTTTTAAAGTCTCTCATAACTCCATAGGAGAGGCTTGTGTACTTTCATTGCTGTATTATTGTATTAGTACTGTTGAACTGTTGTTTTTATTTTAATCTGTATACAAGGTGAGACGTAAATAAAGAATGTGTCTGTCTGTCTGTCTATCTATCTGTCTGCGATATGTTATACACCTCAGTACAAACATAAAATAATCACATGTGATGTTACGGGGTTTTTTTTTTGTAATGATGATGATGATGATGACGATGATGGTGGTGGTGGTGGTGGTGGTGGTGGTAGTTGTGGTGATAATGATGATAATGGTGGTGGTGGTGGTGGTGATAATGATGATAATGATGATGATGATGATGATGATGATGATGATAATGATATTAATAATAACTATCGTTCTACCGCAATAAGGGACATCTTGGGCAAAAAAATTGCTATATATGCCATATAAAATAAAGATATTAAACACTACTTTGTTAAACAAAAAAATCCCTAATGAAATTTAAACTGAATGATGTTAAATGAATTAAAGAAAACTAAATTAACATGGGCATTTCTTGTGTTGTTTAGTATATGACTAAAGAAGACGCATGACCTTTCAACGTCCACAAGTATGAGAGATAACGCCATACACTTCATACATCTGCACTTCGATTTCTCTTCAGTACATTTCAAATGCAAATGCATTTCGCATAAGCCCATAGTTTCGAGAAATAAGGAGGTCAATCTTGGCATTGAAATTCAACTCTCGACGTGACTACCAATGATCATAAAGAGCTGTAACTGTCACAGATTAAACGAAAACGGTTTTTACCTCACCCCAAACCAAGCACACATTAATAACGAGATTGTGATAGTTTCCAGTAGCATATGATTCAGTGTAGTTATTCCGGCTAACGTGAATGTAATCAAATGGGAAAGCCATTACTGCATTAGAATACTAAATTGCCGATCTCTGTACAATATATGACGAGTTGTTGATGATTATGGTGGTCATTGTAATAATGATGATGGTGGTGCTGCTGATGCTGCTGCTGCTGATGATGATGGTGGTGGTGGTGCTGATGATAATGATGATGATGGTGCTGCTGCTGCTGATGATGATGGTGGTGGTGGTGGTGGTGGTGGTGGTGGTGGTGGTGGTGGTGGTGGTGGTCGTGGTGCTGATGATAACGATGATGGTGGTGCTGCTGATGATGGTGGTGGTGCTGATGATAATAATGATGATGATGATGCTGATGATGATGATGATGGTGGTGGTGCTGATGATGATGGTGGTGGTGGTGATAATGATGATGATGATGATGGTGGTGGTGGTGATAATGATGATGATGATGATGGTGGTGGTGGTGGTGGTGCTGATGATAATGATGATGATGATGATGGTGGTGGTGGTGGTGCTGATGATAATGATGATGATGGTGCTGCTGCTGATGATGATGGTGGTGGTGGTGATGGCGATGATGATGATGGATGATGATGTGATAGTGGTGATGGCGATGATGATGATGATGGCGATGATGATGGATGATGATGCTGGTGGATGATGATGATGATGGTGGATGATGATGATGGTGGTGGTGATGGTGATGATAATAATGATGATGGTGGTGGTGATGATAATGATGATGATGATGATGATGGATGATGATGATGGTGGTGGTGATTGTGATGCTAATGATGATGATGGTGGTGGTGATGATAGTGGTGGTGGTGGCGGTGGTGATAATGATGATGGTGGTAGTGGTGATGGCGATGATGATGATGGATGATGATGATGATGATGGTAGTGGATGATGATGATGGTGGTGGTGGTGATAATGATGATGATGGTGATGATGATCAATATGATAATGATGATCAGGATGATGATATGAATAATAACTATTGTTCTACCGTAATAAGGGACATATTGGGTCAAAATATGCAATATACTTTTATGCCATATAAAATAAAGATATTAAACGCTACTTTGTTACATTTGCTTAAACCGTTCAAAGTTTGTTTTGTTTAACGACACCACTAGATTACATTAATGTATTCAGCAGCAGCTATTGGATATCAATCATTTGGTAATTTTGACATAAATTCTTAGAGAGGAAACCCGCTACAACACCTACCACGGTCTTTGATATACCAGTCATGGTACATTGGCTGGAACGAGATTGTTGTGTTTGTTTGATTTTTGTTGTTGTTGTTGTTGTTGTTGTTGTTGTTGTTGTTTTGTCTGATTAGTTGGTTGTTTTTTGGTTTTTTGTTTGTTTGTTTTGTGTTTGTAACTTCTGTAAAATCGCTCGTGTCGTATTACTGCGCGGATGGCCTGCGGATGACCTGCGCGTCTGATACATGATAAAATAAAATTTTTTTGTTTTCTTGTCCATTTGGGAAATCAGATAACAACAGAAGATAATAATACATGATATCTAATGCATTTCTTTCGTTATTTTGAGCAAAATATCGAACGTATTTGAAAGGAAATCTACAAATTGAAGACAAAAATGGTTTCTATGACACAGTGAAATCATCCAATGAAATTAGTGCTTTTATTCCATTTTTTTCTTTCTTTCTTTGTTTTTGCTTCTTTTTTCTCTTAATTTGATTACTTCTGTCTTTTTTATGTTTCTATGAATAGAACTTAGAGAGCAGTTAAATTAGTTTTCGCTGCAGTTTGAAATCGGCTGTCCTTATTGTGTTTCTTGACTGAAAAACAAAACCGCTCTTTAATTACATTATTTATATAGGCCGTCATACACAGTATGTGTTTTTCACATTACAGTTTGTATATATATATACACTTCGCGCAAAAATATTTCCTTCCATTTCATTTGTTGTTATTTCCTTGCTTATACCCAAGTGAGGTTCAAGCACGCTGTCCTGACCACACACCTCAGCTGTCTGGACTGTTTGTCTAGAACAGTGGGTTAGTGGTTAGTTGTTATAGAAGGAAAGAAGGAAGGAAGGAAGGAAGGAAACGTTTTATTTAATGACGCACTCAACACATTTTATTTACGGTTATATGGCGTCGGACATATGTATGGTTAAGGACCACACAGATATTGAAAGACGAGACCAGCTGTCGCCTCTTCATGGATTACTCTTTTCTATTAGCAGCAAGGGATCTTTTATATGCACTATCCTATAGACAGGATAGTACATACCATGGCCTTTGTTACACAATTTGTGGAACACTGGCTGGAAAGAGAAATAGCCCAATTCACCGACGGGAATCGATCCTAGATCAATCGCGCATCAGGCGAGCGCTGTACCACGGAGATGCTTTACATTTACCCACTGAGTCGTTAAACTTACTCTGAGGTGGGGGTCGGTACCGAGAGACGAACCAGATACCTAACAGCCTTAAGTTCGATGGCTTAACCCAATACATCACCGAGGTTGATTCGAGCAGGAATTATTATGTATTGTACTTTTATATATCGCTGGTAAATAAATATATCAACGAACTGTTCGTATACTGTTTGACATAGGTAGTGGATGTTCGAACTCAACACAAGACAGTAAGGACAGTTAATACAGCAATAGCAGTCGTTGGCTTGCAAAGGAAAAGTAAATGTGTTCACCATGAACCTCTAAATATTTCTAAAGATGACCCACGGGGGATAGTTGATAAAAAAAGAAGAAGTTTGTTTTCTTTAACGACACCACTAGACCACATTGATTTGTCAAATATATGGTAATTGTGACAGTTATAGACAGGAAACCCGCTAATTTTTTCATTAGTAGCAAAGGACCTTTTATATGCACCATTCCTACAGACAGAATAGTACATTCCACAGACAGAATAACACATATCACGGCCTTTGATATACCAGTCTTGGTGCACTGGCTGAAACGAGAAATAGCCCAACGGGCCCACCGACGGGGATCGATCCTAGACCGACCGCGCATCAGGTGTGCGCTTTACCACTGGGCTACGTCCCGCCCCTGATAGTTGATGAATACGTCCTACAAATATTAAAACAAGTTTAAAGACAAGGCATAATAGACGTTGGAAGAGGTCAAGGGGTGAAGTCAAGGAGAAGGAAGGGGACAAACGTCTGGGTGAGACGTAGCCCAGTGGTAAAGCGCTCATCGGTCTAGGATCGATCCCTGTCCGTGGTGGGTTCATTGGGCTATCCCTTGCTACTAATGGAAAAATGTAGCGGGTTTCTTTTCTAAGACTATATTACCGAATGTTTGACATCCAATAGCCGATGATTAATAAATCAATCAGATCACCGATCACCGATCACCGTTCAGGTACCCACGTGGTGATATCTTGTAACAGTGACGTAGTATTTGTGGATTCATGTTCCATGTGGTTGAGGAATTGATGTTCCATGCGGTTGAGATTGAAAACATCTGTTTGAATATTTTCTTTATCAAGCATTTTAATGTTATGAAATGATATGCTGTGTGTATTTTACCCTCTGTTTATAAGCCAGTTATATTTAAAGTTTGTTTTGTTTAACGACATTACTAGAGTACGTTGATTTATTAATAATCAGCTATTAGATGTCAAACATTTGGTAATTCTGACATATAGTCTTAGAGAGGAAACCTGCCATATGTTCCCATTAATAGCGAGGGATCTGTCCCACAAACAGGATAGCACATACCATAGGCTTTGATACACCAGTCATGCACTGGCTGGAACGAGAAATAGCCCCATTTGCCCACAGACGGGAGTCAGTTATAGCGTCCATGACATGACAATCGGCTTAAAATGACCAATACACAGACGATATCCTGGGTTATTATCCCTCGTGTCATGGGGCGAGTCGTAGCCCAGTGGTAAAGCGCTCGCTTGATGCGCGGTCGGTTTGGGATCAATCCCCGTCAGTGGGCCCATTGGGCTATTTCTCGCTACAGCCAGTGCACCACGACTGGTACATCAAAGGCCGTGGTATGTGCTCTCCTGTGTATGGGATGGTGCATATAAAAGATCCCTTGCTACTGATCGAAATGAGTAGCCCATGAAGTGGGGACAGCGGGTTTCCTACCTCAATATCTGTGTGGTCCTTAACCATATGTCCGACGACATATAACCGTAAATAAAATGTGTTGAGTGCGTTGTTAAATAAACCATTACCTTCCTAACGTCCCTCGTGTCAAACCTAAACATTGAAGATTCCTATTCTCACAAAAATCAATATTTTAATAAAACGCCGCTGAGTCATGTGATTGCAGTACAACACATACTACCACTATAATGTTATTCTGACATCATTGTATTGTACTGGGTTGTTTTAACATTTTAAAATGCAAGTCAAATGTATTCTGTTTATATTCCGTTTGCGTAAAGAGGGAAACGTCTATGGTTAGTGCACAGTTCAGTGGGTGGAGTAAAGCCACTACACCAAATTTTAGCTCACTTTTCACTAACCTCTTTCATGGAAAGAAAACCCTGGATAGCGTGCTTGCACCTTAATTGGCTGTTTGACTGGCTGACTGGTTGGGTGTTTGGTTGGTTGTTTCGGTGGTTCCTTGCATACTTCGTTGTTTGCTTAATTGTTTCCTTTATTTAACGTCCAGTTTTGTTTAATTGTTTCCTTTATTTAACGTCTAGTTTGGTTTGTTTCTGTCGATTCCACTAGGTTCATTCAACACGACAAATATAGTTAGATGGTTTTCGTTTTCTGTGCCACTAAATGACCTTCACGCGTCCTAGAAACTTCCCAGAACTAATTATATCGCTTCATAAATAAACGATAATGTTATAATAATGATGACAGCAGTGTCCTCGAAGTCTAGATAACTAAATACACAGTTTGGTGACCCGAAGGACGCTATACCGTCGACGTACTAATGCAGTTAAAATTATTCTTTGTACGATATTTCGACTTTCAGCTTTCTGGTTTATTTCATTATGGTGACGTGTGCTCTGTAAATGTGTCGAAAAGGACAGTTTATAAAGACGCGCGATGCCAAACTGCCTGTGTCACAGACACAACAATAAGTGAAGGTCTCCAAACGATCCTTCACCGGGTTTACTGTTACTG
The DNA here is from genome assembly GCF_016097555.1 of Gigantopelta aegis. Lineage (NCBI taxonomy): Eukaryota > Metazoa > Mollusca > Gastropoda > Neomphalida > Peltospiridae > Gigantopelta > Gigantopelta aegis. Next base: position 5,427,019 of record NC_054700.1, on the reverse strand, counting down.
TTATTTATAGTGAACGTATTAATAAATGTTGTGTCAGTCCAAAGCTTTGTCATTCATATGATGATGATGATGATGTTGACGTAACGCGGGTGTAGTATTCATGGTAATGTCCGTGGTTGTTTTTATGTATTGTTGGTGGCTGATATAGGCAATGGTAGTAGCGCTGATGGCAGCACCCATAGACTGTCGATGGTATATGTAGTGTTGGGGTAGCGTTGATGGTTGTGTTGATATATTGTTACTGGAGTTGATATAGGCATTGGTGGTACATCTGATGGCAGCGTCCATAGATTGTCGATGGTATATGTAGTGTTGGTGGTAGCGTTGATGGTTGTGTTGATATATTGTTACTGGAGTTGATATAGGCATTGGTTGTACATCTGATGGCAGCGCCCATAGATTGTCTATGATAGTGTTGATGGTAGCGTTGATGGTAATGTTGATATATTGTTACTGGAGTTGATATAGGCATCGGTGGTACATCTGATGGCAGCGTCCATAGATTGTCTATGATGGTGTTGGTGGTAGCGTTAATGGTAGTGTTGATATATTGTTACTGGAGATGATATAGGCATTGGTTGTACATCTGATGATAGCGCCCATAGATTCTCTATGATGGTGTTGGTGGTAGGGTTGATGGTTGTGTTGATATATTGTTACTGGAATTGATATAGGCATTGGTGGTACATCTGATGGCAGCGCTCATAGATTGTCGATGGTATATGTAGTGTTGGTGGTAGCGTTGATGGTTGTGTTGATATATTGTTACTGGAGTTGATATAGGCATTGGTTGTACATCTGATGGCAGCGCCCATAGATTGTCTATGATAGTGTTGATGGTAGCGTTGATGGTAATGTTGATATATTGTTACTGGAGTTGATATAGGCATTGGTGGTACATCTGATGGCAGCGCCCATAGATTGTCGATGGTATATGTAGTGTTGGTGGTAGCGTTGATGGTTGTGTTGATATATTGTTACTGGAGATGATATAGGCATTGGTTGTACATCTGATGACAGCGCCCATAGATTGTCTGTGTTGGTGCTGGTGGTAGCGTTGATGGTAGTGTTGATATATTGTTACTGGAGTTGATATAGGCATTGGTGGTACATCTGATGGCAGCGCCCATAGATTGTCTATGCTGGTGTTGGTGGTAGCGTTGATGGTAATGTTGATATATTGTTACTGGAGTTGATATAGGCATTGGTGGTACATCTGATGACAGCGCCCATAGATTGTCTAACATAGTGTTGGTGGTTGCGTTGATGGTTGTGTTGATATATTGTTATTGGAGTTGATATAGGCATTGGTGGCACATCTGATGACAGCGCCCATAGATTGTCTATGATAGTGTTGGTGGTAGCGTCGATGTGGTGCTGATGGTGTGTTCTCGGTAGTGTAGATGGTAGTGATGGTATAGTGTTATGGTATTGTCAGTGCAGTGTTGAGTAGTGTTGATGGCAGTATTGTCCAGTTATTGTGTTGATGGTAGTTTTGATAATAATGTAGCTGTTGTTATTGAAAGTGATATTGTGCTTCCGTTTCTTATTCGTCGGTTCGCTAGCTCGTTAGTTTATTGACCTACTTTGGTCATTTCGGGGTTGTTGTTTTTTTCATTCTTTGTTGTTGCTGTTGTTGTTGTTGTTGCTGCTGTTGTTGTTGTTGTTGTTGTTTTGAGGGGGTGAGATTATGTTTATTTTAGTATTACCATATACATATGTTTTACGTTTTATTTAATTTTGAGTTATATCGAGGATGAGAAGGTTATTAGTTAATGTCAACTTAAAAAGTTAAAACCAATCACAAGAAAACACTTTTTTGTCAAGTTGTAGTCAAATATTAGAACATTACATATGTTGTCATTTCCAATATGGGATATTTATAAGAAAACTGCATTAAAATCTCTTTTTGGCTAAAAAAAAAAAAAAAAAAAAAAAAAAAAAAAAAAAAAAAAAAAAAAAAAACCATGAGTTACCTCCCTTGATGAATTGCATAATTCGTGTGATGTTTTCCCAACCGCAGCTGTGTAGCTGTAAGTTTTTAAAATGATATAGAATGACGTCACTTGTTTTCAAATAAAGGGTTGCAACTGTGTTTAATAAATGTATATTTTAAAGTTTGGAACGTTTAGCGTAGCCATTTTTATAAGACGCTTTGGCGTAAAACCAAACGTAGTAATAACATTTTTTTTTGCTCGTTATTGAGAAAACACATTTACAGTAAAATAGATTTAAACCGCATAGCTCACAGTCAACAATTTTATTACAAGTTAACCTTTAAGGTGTAAAAAAAAACCCGTCAAAAACCCTACAAGAAACCCAACAAAAAACAACAAAAAACCAACAAAAACAATTCTACATGTAGTCCAGGACCATTATACTTTTACTTCATATCCAGTGAAGCCAATTAATAAAGTATTGCTTCCATCAGGATACGTAATCGCTTAAGTGTTTCTAACATCCAGTGTTAAATAATGATGTCAGAAGATAATAACATCCTTTTTTTTCTCGTCAGCTTTACAACATCCCATGAAATATGTCTTCTTTGATGACGTGTATTGTTATCGCTGAAGATAGGGGTAATGGTGATCGATCTAGCCGACGTGAAACCACGTGTAATGGTGATCTAGCCGACCTGAAACCATCTGTAATGCTGTTCAGAGGGCGTGTAATAATCTCAGACAAACCAAGGGACATAGGTTTGCGTCGCCAACGTCTCGCCGAAAGATTGCAGTTCGGGATGACGGAAGGGTAATGCACCGCTAACAGAAATAATTTGAACAACATGTCTAGAGTGCTGCCACGGCTCCAGGTTCTGTTGGACCGAATCAACTCCAATTGTCGATAATGTTAACCACTTTTCTAATAAAAGTGACATGAGCAACGTATCAACATACCCATGCGGCACACACACACACACACATACACACACACACACACACACACACACACACACATACGTCATCGATTGAAGGTCAACCAAACGAGTTGAGTGAAATAAATATGTAATAAATAGGATATTAAACTCGCTACCATTTCGTATCATCTTTAAGTCCCTCGCGAAATAATCTTCGCTAATGCTTGTGACAATTAAAAGTTAATTCACTCGAGACAAACATTATACGAAATGGAAGCTCGTTTAATATTCTATAAATCTGATGACGTCACTTTTTATTGGCAATTTGTCTTACTGAGCGTTATTGTTGAACAACCATAACATAATTCAAAATAAAATATGTTTGAAACTTAATTACATGTATAAGTATTGACTGTTATTTCTTTTACGTTAATCTGGGTATGAACAAATAAAAAACATCCACACACTTCTGTGAGAACGGCTTCGCCGATTTACACAATTTGCGGATGATTTTTTTTCATACCTCGATGAACGTAAACGAAATAACAGACAATGCTTAAATGTATTCTGTGTGACAACTGTATACTAAATAAAAGTGTATTAACGTATTGGCAATAAAAAATAATATTACACAAATAATCAATGTCTGCCAATCAGAATTGCAGCTGCATTTACTCCGTAAATGGAAACGTGGGACCTATACCACGTGACAACGCTGGTGGTAATTATTGTACTTATTGTACTTTCATAAATATGAAGGTGTTTGGAAATAAGGCATAATTCAAAAGTGATCAACACCAGACCAAAAAAAAAACAACTAGATTTTACTGTCAATAATTTTGTACACGTAAAACTATATCAAGCTTCTAAACACATTAGGAATACCAGAAACACCTCATAAAATATATGAACTTTTATTTGTATCCGGCACCAAAATATAATTTTCATCCAACACCAAAATTAAAGTGCCTGTAGAAGAAAAAGGGTTAATCTTTTTTCCCCTTTTTATTTTCGCTTTCTTTCTAGCTTCTATTGTTTTTCCTCTTTCTTTCTTTGAATATGTACCATTCTATGATTTGTATTAGTTGCGAATTTTGTTTGACAATCACCAGATGTATGTTTGTATGTGATGTATTTGTTTAAACATATTAAATGATATATCCAAGCCACATGGGCATAAAACAGTGTTATAAATGTGTCAATTCATGGAAAACACAATTAAATGTATTACACCAACAACGACATTTTAAATGCTCACCACTTTCTTATTATATTTTACATACAAATAATGTCACAATAAATAAAAATCGTACAGTTGTACACATATATAACTCAAATGGTTATCTGATCACGCTAGCGTTTCCTTATCTCATTAATTTCATTAGTTTCGCTGAAGAAATCAGTATGTTTCATCAATTTTTTATTGACTGTATCTAGTTAATTTCCTATAGTTCATATTTATTTAATATAGAAAGAGAACTTTATTATGCGCAGCAATCTTGCTTTTTCCTTTTCTTGAACATTGATCATATAAATGTGTCAGCTGTTTTACATTATTAAAATATTATTAACACAGTCATGACTTATTTGAAACACAGTTTTGCTGAAGAGCCAATTAAAAAATGGGTTCACTGTGATGGTTCGATCCTGTGGCGTAACAAAATATAAGCCGAGAGATCTACTGACAGTGGTATGTGCTGTCCTGTCTGTGGGAACATGAACATAACAAACAAAATTAGCGGGTTTTCTCTTTGAATATGTCAGAGTCAGAATTACCAAATATTTGACATACAATAGACGATGATTAATAAATCAGTGTGCTCTAGTTGTGCTATTTAATAAAACAAACTTAATTTGGAAATATACACATTTTACTAAAATTATTGGTTGTCTGACGGATTACATTTTATAAAATATACAACAAAAGAAACGTGGATATATTGTTCATGATAAAATTAAATCTGTATATAGACTATAAAAATGGGTAAAAAAAAATTACAACATAATGGACACAAAAAATAATGAGATTCAAATTTAAATAAATTAAATAAAACTGAATGAATATTGCGGGCTGGACGTAACCTAGCGGTAAAGCACGCGCCTGAATTGCGATCGATCCCCGTCGGTGGGGTCATTGGGCTATTTCTCGTTTCAGCTAGTGCACCACGACTGGTATATCAAAGACCGTGTTATGTGCTGTCCTGTCTGTGAGATGAAGTATATAAAAGATCCCTTGCAACTAATGGAAAACATGTAGCGTGTTTCATTTTTAAGACTGTGTCAGAATTAACAAATGTTTGACGTCCAAATAGCCGATTATTAATAGTGGTGTCGTTAAACAAAACAAATATTAACGTTTAATGTTCAGTATAGATAGTCGCTCTTAGCTAACAAACATCTCCTCGGATGATTCAGCGACTGAGCTGATTTACAACCCTGTTGTAGACTGGATAATGAAGATGTAGTTTTTAGTCGCGGGCTGTGGGCGGGTGTTAGTGGGGAGCCATTCCGTCTCGAAAGTACGTCAATAACATCAGAGTGGTACATTAGAGAACAGTAGGTGATGCTTTGTTGTTGGGGTGGGGTTTTTTAAAGTGTTTCTTTAAGTATGGCCTTTTTCTCACATACATTCAATTCGTGAAGCAGTATTATCAATTTGTTGAATTCGATCTGAAAATCTGTACAGCCAATTTAATCTGAACGCTAAAACCGTTATTCGCGATCAAACCCGTATCTCTGCACAGTACAGAGGCGAAAGGTAAATTTGGCAAACTAGTGGTTAATTCCATGAATCTGTATCTAGTGCCTCGTCTACAGGAAGACAGCCACTCTCGAGGTGATCATTTACAGGACAATACATCCTACACGCGTCGCCGAAAAGAAGACTGCCACTCCCAGACTAGACTATTAAATCAAAACCAGCACAGGAGAGAACCCATGGCGATAAATATAGCTGTGATGAATGTAATCGTATAAACGGTCTTATTGATTGGACGCATCTTACAATGGCAGCGAACGTGGAGTTCTAGTCTATTCATAAGTAGTTCCTGGTTATAATGTCACAAATTCGTTTTACATTTTTTGTAACTTTATCCGAATGTGTTACGGATTTGTAGATTAACAAAATGTAGTGTCCATTTTCACGGGTTGAAACTAGGGACTGCGAATTAAAAACATCCTCCGCCCATCACTCAAAGAGATAATAACAAAACAAAAAAACGAAAATTAAGAGACGAACTCTGTTTTTATTTTTCATTGGATTATTTAGTGGATACCTGACATTGTTTCTGGAGCAGTCACAATTTTGTGAAAACGATCCTTCAGACTCTGCTTTGGGCAGTGATATGATTTTTATCCCGCGAATTGTTTTGTCGTTCAAATTCGGCAATAGCTCTTGCTCGTTTGTTGAGATCTAGTTCAGATGGTAGAGAGCTCGCTTGACGTACTAAGGTCGTAGGATCGAATCCTCTTGGTGGATCTTCGGATTAGGTTTATCCCCAGCACAGCCAGTGTCCCACGACTGGTGTATCAAAGGCTGTGGTATGTCTTGTCTTGTCTGTTGAAAATTGCATATAAAAGATCTATTGCTGCTATATATATATATATATATATATATATATATATATATATATTACATTATGTTTACCTTTAAAACTATGTTTCAGAATTATCAAATATTTGTGAGTAATAAATCGATGTGTTCCAGTGGCGTCGTTAACCAAAACAAACTTTAACTTTTCTTTTCATTTGTGGAGCGCCATGGAATTGTTTTTTGTTATCTTAGCGCCACATCAGTTTTGTTCTTCGAGTCGAGATCAATAAATAATTTATACAAACGGCAACTGATAAGTCCACAGACAATAATTTTATTAAGCAAAACGGTGATACGTTTCATCACGACGGCCACACGTACAAACGTACGAACACCCTGCAGACCAATTTCATTTGTCTTTCACGCCATGCAGATTTCCCAACGTGCATCTAATAACGTAGCAACAATCAAATATCGAGTAATTAATAACAACCCAATTTGATGGTATACCTACACGAAGGGGCCAGTATGGAATAAAAAATATTACAGAATTAGACAGAAGAAAGAAAGGTACTAAAGAAATGGACAGATACGAGAAAACAAACAATAAACATGTAGTAGAAAACTGTGACTATACGTTCAAATTCAATGCGAAATGAAAATTTTAATTTAGAAATTTTGTAGCGATAATGATTTTATTGAAGCAAGATAAAATGAATACACAGTTCATCAAGTAATGATTTTATTGAAGCAAGTTAAAATGAATACACAGTTCATCAAGTAATGATTTTATTGAAGCAAGATAAAATGAATACACAGTTCATCAAGTAATGATTTTATTGAAGCAAGATAAAATGAATACACAGTTCATCAAGTGATGATGATAACTAGTTTAACGTGCCCATATACCACTAGGGTTTCGAACACGCCCATCCCGAGTTCGACCTCCGATAAGATCGGTGGCCTGACTCGGGATGGAGGGGGGGGGGGGGAGGGGGGAAAATGGGCAGAATTTTGAAAATAGCAATTAGTAAAGAAGTTAATACATTAAATAAAAATAATAAAAAGGTTACAAGCCAAAAATGAAAAAGAATTGACTGCTCGGCCGAATATTTATATAATTTGGAGCATTTTAGAAGGACAGTCCAAAATTAAATAAGAGAAAGAAGATAGGATCGGACTATTTAATAATATTTTTAAAAAAGAAGTAATTTCGACAATAAAATTTTGAACGCAGATCTAAAAGTTTAAAGTCCGATCGATGTTCATCAAGTAATGATTTTATTGAAGCAAGATAAAATGAATACACAGTTCATCAAGTAATGATTTTATTGAAGCAAGTTTGTCAGACACGATTGTGTTTTCTTTGTTTCTTCTTCTCTTTCTTTTTTCTTCTCCTTCTTCTTCTTTTCATCTTCTTCTCTTTCTTTTTCTTCTTCGTTGTCGTCGCTGTCGTCTTTTTGGGGATGGGACGTAGTCCAGTGGTAAAGCGCTCACCTGATGCCCGGTCGGTCCTAGGATCGATCCCCGTTGGTGGACCCATTGGGTTATTTCTTGTTCCAGCCAGTACACCACGACTGGTACAATAAAGGCCGTGGTATATGCTATTCTATCTGTGGAATGGTGTTCCTGTCCCGGAAGCGGCCACTGGCTATGTCAGAGACTGGGTCCGGGGGATATAGGCACGTTAATAGAGTTCCCGTTTCCGTTCCCGTGGAATGGTGCATATAAAAGATTCCTTATTACTAATGAAAAAATATACTGGTTTCCTCTGAAAGACTATAATATGTCAAAATTACAAAATGTTTGACCTGCAATAGCCGATAATTAATAAATCAATGTGCTCTAGTAGTGTGGTTAAACAAAACAATTTCTCTTTGTCGGCTTCTTTTTTCTCTTCTTATGCCGTTACACATTTCTGTCTACTTCTTTTTCTTCTTTCTTCTTTCTTCTTCATTTTCTTCTGTCGTTTCGAATTTCTTTCGACTTGTTTCCTTTTTTCCTTTTTTTCTCATTCTTCTTCTTCATTTTCGTCTTCTTCCTTCCTTCATGTTCTTCTTCTTTTTCCTTCTTTTGTTGTTGTTGTTTTTGTTGTTGTTGTGCTCCTGAAGAAGATGTTTCTGCATCATCATCATCTTCTTCTGTCACACATTTTTATCTTTTTCTTACTAATATTTGTTTTTCTACTGTTACTTGTTCTCGTATGATAGGTCTTCTTCTGTTATTCGTTCTTCTTCTAGTTCGACTACTTTCGGTTGTTCTCGTATAACTATGATTTTTCTCTATCTTTGTCATATCATTATGATAATATCTTGTAGATAAGTTAGCTGAATTTTTTTTTTTAAATCAACAAATCTGACTAAACTGAATGCGTTTCCAATCCTTTTAAAACTCGAAACCAACACTTTCCAACTGAGCTACTATCACACAAATACTATTCGAAAACACGCTTTGGAGCCTGCATTAACAGACACAAAATGCAGACAGAAAGTGTGCGTGTTCACCAGCCACGCGGGACTAACGGGATTTTCTATTCTGGAGGTGTCGTGAATTTGTGTAACCGAACAGCTGTAAATGGCAGGCAGATTGAAGGAGAGTTAGAGCCTTTAATAATACATCAGGGAAAGGCAAATGGACAAAACGAGTGCGTAACAGAGCAAGAAAACCGGTCAAGTCCGTGGCGAAATGACGCACGACGCAATGGACACTGATTGGTTTGTTTTCTTTTTCTCCAGTTGATCTCGAACGATGAGGTTGTGTTCAGAGAACGTGGCGATTTTTCTCCCCCCCCCCCCCCCCCACCCCCACCCTAGGGGCTGTGCTTTGTTCGCTTGGGCCTTTGGCCAAGTACAGAATAGAGCACAATGGAGACTCAGCGACCGTGACGTTACACTACGGAAACGAGACAAAGAGACGCGCAACGAGTAGAAGAAGGAGGAGGCGACCTAAGACTACACAGGGGGAGCCTAACTTGGCGGCTAAACCGCCAGGGGCGGCTCCACCTGTTCCGAAGAGGAGGACGAGATGCGGAACGGTGCAGGGTGAACCAAACCCGGTGGCTAAACCACCGAGGGCGGTTCATTCTGCTATACCGGCTTCACCCACTCGACCGAAGCACTCGCCAGGAACCATCCAGGGGGGGCCAAAGCTGTCAGCTCCACTGACAGTGGAGGCTCCTCCTGTTGAGGGAACCACATCGATGGACACGGGACACGTGGTCGTTCTTGACCCGCCGGAAAGTCCACCACCACCTCCGGTTGTTGTTGT